>NW_026055814.1:0-172582 GCF_023758015.1 Alternaria viburni
ATGGTGGTGAGGAGAGTATATAAGATGGGGAGGGAAGGGGGGATGGGGTATGAAGAAAACGGGAATATGGGAGGAGAGGATTCGGTATGGCGGAGTCCACTATGCATAGGTCTTTTATTTGGCGTTGCTTCCGGTCATGGCAACGGCGTTCGCCGTAGGCGCAATATCAGTCGAAATCTCATCTCGAGAGCAACGACACTATTATCATCTGTTTAGCATTTTTGTACTCTCTGAATGTAAGGTGCCTTAGGTATCACTGAAATAATTCTCTAAATTTGATGAGTATCCCGCCTACCCATCTGATCACACATAAAACTGAAACTGGTATCTGTACACATTCCATTGGTCGGGGCGTATTATCATCTGTAATCCATGGAATGCACTTTCCTGTAGTGACGACGACACCCCTGGTCTATGCGGAAACGCGCTCGCGTGGCGCCAATGCACGCATAACCCCGCCACAATCGCACAGCCTTGCCGAAGCACATCGGCATCAACACAGCCTTGACCGGACGTGAATATGACTTCAATCACCGATCCTTACGACCTGAGCGTCATTCCTCGCACACCATGCAATGGCGAGCTTCGGGTTTTCCATCGGTGACATAGTCCTAGTCGGCAACTACGCGTACTCGGTCTACAAGTCGTGTAAGAACGCTGGTGACAACTTCAGGGAGATCACATCAGATGGTAAGTGCTTCCCACGCTAACACGACTCGTACAAGCACTAACGCGGCGCACAATAGTGGCTTCTCTACGCACACTCCTCCTCGCTCTAGATGACGAGTGCAAGAACCCCCAGTCCTCGTTCCAGCAGCTTCCCCTCGCGCAGAAAGGCGAGCTCGCTGCGCGCTTGCAAGACTGCAAAGCCGACCTCCGCTCGGTCAAGAAGATACTACATGACTTCCGCTCGCTCGACAAACGCGATGCGCGGTACCGAGATAGACTCGCATTTACAACTGGAAAGCAGGCGGCGATACGGGAGAAGATAGCGACGCATAGTGTCCGGCTACAACAGCTGCTGACCGGCATCAATGTCAGCACGTTCTCTAGGATCGAGAGAAATACTGAGGCGCATTACCTGTCACTCCTGGAGATCCGGGCGAAACTGGATCGGATCCATTTGGACGTCCTTGCGGGCAGGCGCGATGCGACAACGTTCATGAACTCGGAGGATGTGGTAGCGTTGGAAGACGAGGTCCTCGATGATAATATGACGGAAGTCGATGTTGACGTGTCATATGAAGTTCACGCCTGGGTGGAACGAGTACACACGGAAACCTCACAACCGCTGTCGACGCCTGATAACGATGTCGCCGCTATCGAGGATGATGGCAGTTCAAGCGGCAACAGTTCTGAGACAAGTAATATAGAAGAACCTCTGAACAGCGAAGCTGCCGGACACGACAGCCACATACGCGACAGCAGCCCTGAGTCTTCAGGTGATGGGTCCGACGTGGACGAGCAAAATAGTCAGTCTGAGGATATGCAAGAGTCTCCGGAAGCCCACGAAGCTCCAGAGGGTGGCGCTACTCCGCGCATTATTTCTGATCGAGAACAACGCGCACCCCAGTACCGGAAGAGGTTTGGGCCGACTCAGCCACCCAACAAGGAAGAACTTGCACTCCGGTATCAGAAGGGGACTACGCCTACTGAATCATCCGATCTCGAAGCCCACAAAGCCCCAGAAGATGGCTCTACTCTTCGTTCTATTTCTGATCTAGAACAACGCGCACTCCGGTACCAGACGAGTAGCAAGCGCACGAACTCATCCGAACCAACTGAACATGAAAGCACGCTTATCGACCTGACTAATCATCGGTGGTATTATGAAGTTGTGAAATCCGAAGAAATATATCACTTTCACGAGCAAGATAGGTGTTGGGTCGACCAAAGCCTTTGCCACGATAAGTCGCGCGGGCCACGTGTGGTCCGGGAGTATGTCGATGTAACTCTTGAAGAGGTATTCACCGGAACGAGCAAGCAGTTCACTCTCCGGCGCAGTACTGTCAATCCAGAAACCCACGATTCGGAGTCCTTCGAAGACATCGCGATCAGCCTACAGATCAAGCGGGGAGTGCTCAACGGAAATGCGATCTGCTATGTTATGCAAACAGACCCACACCTCAAGCTTAAAACGTCCATCGTGTTCAAGATTCGACGTGTAAGTCTCAAGATCCTGAGACACGAATTCGACATACTGATGCTTCGTAGAAACCGCATTTGCTATTCCAGGATCTTGATGGAGATCTGGTCCACACAATCCACCTTACATCAGCAGAAAAGAGAAACGGCTGGAAGAGGAAGATCCAAAATGTCGATGGTAAAACTATACTGCTCCATGCGGAAGGGCCAGTGAAAAAAAAATTCTTGACTTTGAGAGGCCAAGGACTTCCTCGTGAATCGAGAACTCACAAACGAGCATCACTCTATTTTCGGGTAGGGTACCCAGCCTATTACGAACACTCCTATTTCGGGAGCAGCTCAATTTGGAAATTCAAAAATGATAACGGATTCAGCGCGCAGCTGGACGAACCAAACGCAACAGCGATGTTCTCAACAGCTTCGCTAGATTCGCCATGGCATATGCATGTATTGACTACCGTAAAGAGACCGAAGTAAGCATCCAGGACATCGGCAATCAGCTGTAGATTGCGGCGCAGGCATAGTCACGGGTTCTTTCCAAAGACATGCCTTTTTTGGTTGTGCAGAAGACGACGGAAGACTGTTCGAAACAGACTTTGCAACGGTATAGATAGCAGGAGCTCTTTCATGCCCTTTGAAGGCTCAGTATGTCTGAGGCCAGGTCAATATGGCACATACCTAGGTACGTCTAATACTAGTAGACAAGAGTAGGCAAGCAAATGCGTATGCAACTGGCAGGACCGCATTCTAGTGAACTATCGCGAAAACAATATCCGACTGTCATGGTCAACCCGTCTCGTTGACATCTATACCGCCGTGGCTTGAGTGCTCGGCCCCCGGGGTTTCGTTACCCGGATCCGGCAAACTTCCGCTCGCGCAACCTGCATCTCCCAACCTCAACACTTATCCGCCCTCACTTATCAACATCCGTCGCCGTCGGATGCCATCCGATCGGCTGTCAGATAAAGTACCGACGAATTGCCGATGCCAGATAACAGCCGACATAACGCGTATCTCCGCGTTGGCGTACGTCGCCGCCGCATGTAGCAGGTACCAAGACCATCGCGCCCTTGATTACTAGGCGGATTGTGGGGTAGTGGAGTCGAGAGTGGAGTCGAACGTCGATACGAATGCAACGCAGGACAAGGTATACGACCGATCTCGGAAGTATAGCATACGTCGGATGTTGTTATATACAATCCAACGATGGCGCCGCTGGACCTGGCTTCAGCGTTGTGCGAACGCGTCGTGTGAATTCTACATTCCCGCATCGACGCCATTATGGGCCACACCAGCATGGCTCAGCGACTACTTACCAGCTTCGCGCTGCTCACCACCAGCGTATCTAGCGTTTCTGCAGCATACAACACCTCATCTGCAGTCACGCTTCCCGGCTACGGCACCTTTGTCGGCACCACGGTCTCGCAAACTCTGACGAAGAAGCCTCTACCACGCGCTGTAGACGCCTGGCTCGGTATCGATTATGCTTCTCAGCCTGTTGGAGAGGCACGATTCGCGCCTGTTAGTGCGCCTGAGCCTTTCCATGGGATCAAGAATGCGAGCAGTTATGGATACTCGTGTTTCCAGGATCCAGACGAACTCCCATATGAACTGGACGAGGCGTGTCTGAGCATGAATGTTTTCCGGCCGCAGGGCGTTGCGGAAGATGCGGAACTACCGGTGCTAATCTGGATCCATGGGGGCGGCTTCGTTGCTGGTAGCGCGAGAAGCTTCGATGGTGCTTCCTTCGTGGCTAATTCGAGGGAGCCGCTTGTGGTTGTTACTTTCAACTACAGGGTAAGTGTGGCTATCGTTCGTACACGACTCAGACTAATGTCATCCAGGTCAACTCTCTGGGTTTCCTCCCGTCTCCAGTCTTTGAGCGCGAAGGACTTCTCAACCTCGGACTCCGCGATCAGGAAACTCTATTCAAGTTCGTTCAAAAGTACATCTCTGCTTTTGGAGGCGATGCTTCTCGCGTCACGATTGGAGGTCGCTCAGCTGGTGCGCACTCAGTCGGCATTCATCTCTTCCACAACTACAACAAAACCGAGGATACACCAGCGCTCTTCTCGCAAGCTCTTCTCCAATCCGGCAGTGTGACTGCTCGAGCGTTCCCCAATGCATCGTACCCGTTGTACCAGGAGCAGTTTGCGCAATACCTTAGCTACACAGGTTGCAGCGCAGTAGCCAACAGCACCGATGCCGAAATCCTCAGCTGCCTGCGCTCGGTCCCCATCGATGCGATCCAGAACGCCAGCGCTCTGCTGTGGCGCGCTTCAGAATACCCCATCACGTGGCCATTCCAACCCACGCGAGGCGGCCCTCTCCTTGAACAAGCAGGCTCGACATCCGGAATCAACGAACAATTCTACCGTATCCCGACCATCACCACCAACGTTGTCGACGAAGCGAAGTACTACTCCCCAGGCGACATATCCACCAACGAAGAATTCCTCGCCTTCATCAAGAACCTGATTCCTGGTCTGACCACCGACGATCTCTCCGATCTCGAGGAACTTTACCCTGACCCAGCGGACGACATCAACGGCCCTTACGCCCACAGCCCAAACTCCACCCAATACAACCGCCTTTCTGCCGCGCTTACCGACTACATGTACGTCTGCGCCGGCCAAGAAACCGCCATGCGCATGTCGTCTGCCTCAGTTCCCGTGTACAAAATGGTCTTCGCCGTAAACAACACATTCCCTACTTGGAAAGGCATACCCCATACCGCCGACACAAAGTACACATGGGCGGAACCCGCCGGCAGCGGTGGTGTGCAGTACCCAGAAGTAGGCAAGGAGCTACTCAATGCGTACTTCTCCGACTTTGTTGCGTTGGGCGATCCAAATGCGGGGAACAGGACTGGTGTACCGGTTTGGCCAAAGTATGAGGATGAGGGTGAGGGTAGGCCAGGGTTGCAGTTGAGGATGGAGCCGTTTGGCAATAGCAGGGTGGAGGGAGATGCGATTAGGAGGCGTCAATGTGAGTGGTGGAGGGATGAGAGTAGGGCTGCGAGGTTGGAGAAGTAGGTAGATTGAATGGAAGAGTTGGGTAGTTGAATAGATCCCGTGATGTCCGTACAGAAACGACTCACAAGCTGTACTTCGCAACGTTATTCCCCTCGCATTTCGAGTCCTGAATTTAAAACATATGACCACAATGGCCGTTGCACTACAATAATTCGTCTTCCCATACCGTATTGCCGTTCCCGGGTTGACACGCGGGGACGCACTAACCTATGGAGTACACGCATGCGCCCCACATGCGCTAATCGATTGGCGCAATCCCAACCGATTACACATGCGCGCGCGTTGAACGACATCCGCCTATCCTGCCCACGTGTGACTGCGACCCGTCCGTGTCTTCCGTTTCGCCCACCATTCTTGACGTAACTAAGCTTTTCTCACGCTGATGAAGCTCACGCAAGCTTTGATCAAGCTTTGGCGACTGGGGTATATCCCACTACGTGCCGCACTTCGTGCCGCGCACATGGGATGGATGGATGGCTAGTATGCGTCCGTTCCTGCAGCTTATGGCTAGGTATCACTAGGGTCGTGGATTGAGCCTGTCGTTGACGTAGGGGAAGGGTGTTTAGCTCGAGAGCGGGCTGACGACGTTGGGTAGGTATAAAAGATGGATGGCTTTGGCTGTGGTTGAGGGGTGGTGTGTTGGTTCTTGTCGTCCTTTTCGTTCCTACAAGAAGTCACTTTCTCTTCGTCGATAATATGAGCCAATTTCTGGTACTGGGACTCGCTGCTACAGCTCTGGGTTACCCGGCTGTTAGCAAGCACCATCATACGCCTCTGGAAAATGCGACGGATTATCTCGTTTCTGTCGGGCCGCGACCGTACTACATCATCAGCAACATGACTGATAGCCCATTGAAGCGGAAACTGCAGTCGTGTGAGAATACTCCGGTTTCTATCTCTCCATTCACAATCGGTCACCGCGGTGGAGGCACACTGCAATTCCCAGAAGAGTCGATCCGGTCTCAAGATGCTGGTGCGCGGATGGGCGCCGGTATCTTGGAATGCGATGTGGCATTCACAAGCGACAGGGGATTAGTGTGCAGACACGATCTATGCGATCTACACCGAACGACAGATATCCTGCTCAGGCCCGAATTGGCAGCAAAATGCACCGCGCCGTTTACACCAGCAAATGCAACGAGTCCTGCGAATGCGTTATGTTGTACATCGGACATCACGATCGATGAATGTATGATCTCACCCCCACCTCCACCCCCACTACCCGCGATATCAAGGCAAACTAACAAAACACAGTCAGTACCCTCTGCAGCAAACAAGACGGCTTCAACGCCTCCGCCACCACCCCGCTCACCTACCAAGCCGGCACCCCCCTCTGGCGCACAGAACTCTACGACACATGCGCGCAGACCCTCACTCTAAACGCATACATCGACCTCGTAGACTCCTACCCCGGCTACCGCAACTTCACCCCGGAGTTGAAAACACCACCCGCAGCCGTTCCCATGCCCTTTCTTGGAAACTACACACAGGCCCAATACGCATCCGACATGATATCCGCGTTCCGTCTGAAGGGGATAAGTGCGGATCGCGTGTGGCCGCAGAGTTTTCTGTTTGAGGATGTGGTGTATTGGATTGATAATGATGGAGAGTTTGGTGCTCAGGCTGTGTATCTGCAGGAGTTTGATACGCCGGATGATCTCGCGGCTGGGTTTGCGAATCTGTCCACCGCCCGCGCTGCGGGTGTGAATATCATCGCGCCATCGCTGCCTATGTTACTATCCATCGGCGGGTCGGATAACAAGACGATTGTGGAGAGCGAGTACGCGAAAGCGATTAAGGCGAATGGCATGGATATTATCGCTTGGACGTTTGAGAGGAGCGGGCCGTTGGCGGATGTGAAGAGGGATGCGGAGTATTATTTCGCGAGTGTAGCGGATGTGGTGGATCATGATGGGCAGTATTATGAGGTGTTGGATGTGCTGGTTAGGGAGGTGGGGGTTAAGGCGCTTTTTACGGATTGGGCGGGGACGGTGAGTTATTTTGCGAGTTGTTTTGGGTTGGAGGGGCCGGTGGGGGGGAGTTATAGTAGATAGTAGGTGAGGGTTGGGAAGAGGGGGAGGGTGTGTGAGGTAGCGAGGGTAGAAGCAGATGGAGATGTGGAAGTGAACTAGGGTTTTGTATACACCATGGCCTACGACAAAATGGATTTGTGAGAGGACATGAATGTTTACAGACACGTGAAACAAGGAGTATAATAAGGCAGTAATTCAAGACCGAAAAAAAAACAGTGTGAAAACCTCACTTTTGAACCGTGATCAGCTCTCATACCAGCCAGCGGAATCGAGTACATGCAACCAGCCGTCGGACTCGTAGACCACCCACACCATTGTCTACTACGAACACACACCACATGCCCACATTAACCTCCATTTCATCATTCTCCATTTTCCCACTATCAACTTCCTCAACCCATCTCTATCACGATCGTCAACCTCCCATTCGCCCAATTGCCAAACCCCATCTCTATCTCGCAAAATCACCGCATCTTCACCGCCCATGTCACCACCAACTCCACCACACCCTCCTATCTACTCGGCAACCATTGCCGAACAGCATCCCCACAGTCTCGCTTCTAGACCTCCGTGCGCTGTCTAGCAGCGTCTAGCTCATGCGTCTGTTCGAAGTACTTGCTTTCTTTCGGTCGCTGCCGTAATAGCGATCGACATGTTCGGCTGATTTCCACTTTTCGCCAACTGACAGTGGACAGGCGAACTATCGGTGGTATTAGGGTCGGAATGAAAGACCAACACAGTGGCGCATACGGTGATTACGGTCGGTCGGGTTCGGGTTTGGATCGGTGATGGGTGATGGGTGTTGGTTGTGGTCGTGATGGGCGGGTCGGAGTGTTTAGTTGGTGAGCGGGCGATGGGGAAGGTTGTTGAGCACACAGTCACGTTTATTGGAAGAGTCACGTTGACGGAACAAGTAGTTCTTCATTCTCAACTATACTATCCTATCCTATCCTATCATGTCCTCCACTCTCTCAAACAAAAACACCAAGCTAAATCGCACTCTCTCAAAAAAAAGTAGGTATCGGGGTATCACCAAACTCCAGCTCCACCAGAGAAGTAGGCAGCGAATCGCGCAGCAGAAAGCAAGCGAAAACACAATCGGAGGTGCGCGGCAAGCCGCGTTCAACCAAGTACAAAGTATGGACCTCCGATGCATGAGAAGTATCGCATTCGCATTCGCATAGCAGCGTCCTAATCGCGCGCCTAAAAGGGGGGGTATAACAAAACAGAGTCGAACTAACGTAACTAAAAGGAAGATGTCGGTCGACTACAAACAAAGGCAAGATTCCAAAGCTCCAGTATTACCCAGTAGTTGTTGATATAATCCCACGAAGTTTCGTCAATCGTCGCAGACAAGAGAAAGATAGTGTGTGATTACAAAGGAGTGTGGTGTGGGTAATATGACGGGAGGATTCGGTAATCCTAGAACGTAGAACAAAGGTACCCGAGGACAAGTCCAGCGGGGGAAGATAAAAAGGGGGTATGATGCAAAGCGCAAACTCGGTAACGCAAGAACAAGACGTAAACGGACATACATCCTCGTGATATGGGTGTTGTTTAGAAAACAAAGTTGACATGAGAAAAGGGTTGGGGTTGAAATCAAAGACATGCGCTGCCAGTCGATGATGGCGAAGAACCGTTAATCTCACGTTCATAGAACGAGGTACCCGACACCAGCCGCAAGCGCAACAACCATCCCGTTGATCTGGAGCGAGGAAGCGGCGCCCTCGAACTGAGGGGGCGCGGAGGCGGAGGCGCTAGCCATGGGGCCGGAGGCAGTGGGCATGGCCATGCTGGCGGTGGTGTTGCCGGCGGCGTACGAGGGGACGATGGTGGGGTGCGTGGCGGAGATGGTGCTGGTGCTGTTTGCGGCGGTGTAGCCGGCGGGGGATGACGAGGACGCGGTCACGGTGTTGACGCGGTAGACGGTGCTGGTGATGTAGACGGTGGCGTCGTACTGGTCTTCCTGGGCGAAGGCGCAGACGAGGAGCGCGAAGAGCGCGGTGATGATTTGGGTGAAGGAGCGCATTTTGGTGGTTGGTGGTGAAGGACGGTAGTAGTTGTGGTGGTTGGATATGCGACTGTGAATGCGCAGTGCTTCGATGTCGAATCAGAAGAAGTGAGGGTTGCAAGTGTTATGCAGGTGCTAATGAGCTTCGCTCCGGTGATTTGTTTTTGTTTGGAATGCGAGAGAGCAGTGTGGATAGTCTTGGACCAAGTGATAGAGAGAGTGAGATATCAAGGATAGTACTTGTCAATGTAATGAGTGTGGGTAAGCTTAAAGCTTTAAAAGATCGCAAGTCTCGAGGAAGAGAGAGTAAAAGAGGGTTTGTCTCGCAACGTTTGAGGAGGGTGAAGGGGAAACAACGGGCAAGGCAGGGAGCAAGGTGGGCCGCCCCCGGCGCCTTGTATCGTGTTCCTAGCATCCTTGCCGCCAGTGCAATTTCCCACTGCCAAAGCGCAATTTCGGTCCCCCTGGGCGCGCTAACGCAGGTTCGGGCGTGCTAACGGGAGTACCTGAGCAAGGAAGCTGCCGATCTGGCGCTTGGCAATGGGCGGCCACGGCAAATCTCTGCACTGCATCCCTGTCCGCGCCCGCTCCTGTGGTTGGCCTGAGGTGCAGCGCTGCACGCTGAACTACCGAGGTACCCACTCGACGGCCAACGTGCTGCACGCTTGCTGCATCCTCGTGACGGGCGGGTGGTGACCTCACTTCTCACTCCAATCGCTAGGGGCAACCTTGAGGAAAGTCGCTGCCCAGGTGAGATGCTGTCATCGCCCATCTGCGAACTCAAGGTTCACGCCCCATGATCCTCACCATGCTCAAGGTGCAACCAAGTTTCAACGCCCATCACCCCAGGCAACTTCTCTCACCCCATGCGTTCCACATTCCCTCTCCAGCCTGAGTAGCCTGAGTCCACAGTGTCGCGCCTCGCCCGCACGGACGCTGAAACAATGCGCAGCGAATCGTGCCGTCTGTCGGCCTCCAAGGCGGAAACGCGACTGGAGGCAGCTAGGCCAGCACGACTGCTGGACGCTGTACACCGGGCGGGCGGGCCACTCAGGGCGGAAACGTGACTTGACTGGAGCCAGCACACGACAAATCTCGTCGTACTATTACACCGCACCTTTCTAACTTCTCAGCTTGCGCACTCGTGGCACGCTACCCGTTGCGACAAGTGTTCTGGGAAACACAGTAAGCCAACCAGCGCCCTTCGTCTCAGACCCATCCCATCTATACCCATCTATAGCCCTCGGGGTGAGGTGAACAACGTGGTCGGCGGCAAGACGAGGCTATTGTTGCCTGGACACCTTGGCGTTGCTGAACGCGGAAGAGACGGTACGGTACAACGAAACGATGAGAGAATTGCTGTCTGTGATGGTGGTGTGGAACTGTGTAGAGAATTTCTTGCAAAGAATTTGTTTGCGTAGTACTGCTCAACATATGCACGCAATGCATCTTGTGACTCAAAGTAATCTTCACTTCAAAGTAACATGTGAAGCGTCCAGATGCGTTCGCCAACACACATCCCCATCAATGGAAACTCGCATCTCGTGAAGGAAAATCAAAGAAACCCACTGACACACAGGAACAAGTAACGATCTTCCGCTGGCAAGATTGAAATTACAATTACACAAGCGAGCATGGCGCATGATTGGCTCCCTACCTAGCCCGCACACTACCCCTACCATTACTAGTACACAATATGGGCTTTCTTTCTTGCTCATTTCCGCCTTTCGCATCGTGACCCATCCATCGCATTGAAGCCGTTGCAAATCCAGCTCCTAACTTCCGCTCTTTCTCAAATGAAAGCAATTCAAGCCAAGCAAGTGCGCGCCCTGTGCAAGGCGACCTAGGAGGCTCGCATGCTTGCAATTCGGTCGCGGACGGCAGATTGAAATCGAGGGTGCGCGCGCGCGCAAATTTGACAATAAATCATCTCTCCATCGCACTCGCTTTCGTTTCCTCGATTGAACCAACGGTCGTGTGTTGTGTGTCGTGTCATGCCAACGCCTCCGCCAGTCGCAAGGTTTAGGACGGGGAACCACGACTCTGTGCCACGCGCAAAAAGTTAGTTTGAGCGCAAAATGCAAATGCAGCCAGCAACGACCACCACCACCACGACTTTCATGCATGCCTCTTCGGCTTCATTGCCGGCGCGACAATATTCGCAAATGCCCTCTTCCCCAACACCATGCTGTTTCCAGCCAGACTAGACAAAGCCCCCTTGCGCCATAGCAACCCGTGCGTGCAGTCCACGATGGGAGAACAAAGACGCTCATTCCCTCCTCCCCCAGCGGAGACTACGGCAAAATGCAGAGAAAGGGAAGCAAGCGAACGCACGAACCTGCACAGTAAAACAGTCTCGGCAATCCCCTCACACAATAGTCGCAAAAGACGCAAACAGAGCGGCCGCGCTGCGAGTCGTGAATGTTTGATCAGCGCCTGTCGCCAAACAAACCACACTATTGTCTTCAGTCGGCTTCGACTACTTCGGCACTCTCCCATAAACGGCGACAGATCTCCTCGGCTTCGTTTCGGCTGCGCGCCTGGTCACTCTCGAAACTCTGTTGAAAGTCGTTCTCGTCGCGACTAGTCTTGCCGCGACCTGCATCATGGTCGAAACTGACTCGTGATCTCCGCGAGCCCGTCCCATCTGTTTCGACGCCGCTTTCGTTGAAACTTGTGCTCAGGCTGCTGGCTCCTGTCGTGAAGCCGTTTGCGCCGTGCGACTTGGGTACGCGGATTTTGCGTGACATGCCAGGGGTTTGGTAGATTCGTGCGAGCGCGTCTGCAATTGGGTTGCGGTATCTTCGCACTACATTGTACTCGACCGCGACGTGGTTGAACTGCTGCTGCAGGCGTGGATCTAGGCGCCCCTCACCATTGCCGTTGTAGTGGATGCTGGACTGAAGGTATGTGGGACCGCCCGTGCGGGGAAGCGTTACGGGAACGAGCTTCTGCGGTTCAATGTTGGACGACGCACGTTGAAGCATGAGCTTCTGCTGTGTCCGCGATGGGGGTAAGTTGGTTGGCGTAGTCGTGCCAGAGCGCTGAGGCGTCTTGGAGGGTGTGTCCGCGCCGCCCTTGAAGTTTGGCATTGACTTGTTGCGCTTTATCTTGTCCATCTCCCCTTCATCGGTGTCGTCTTTGAGCTGATGCGCAGCCATGTACTCGCCATCGTGAGGTGTCCCAGCGGAACCGTCTCCGTCCATGAAGCGCGATACGAGGTTGTGCCCCGGCGCGTCTACCAGCGTAGATCCAACAGACCCAGCTGTGTGACTGAGCAGATTATGACGATCGGAGGAGGATACGACGGTTGCAGCAACTGACGATGTCTGGGGAGCGACATGGTGTGAGGCGCTGCGCTGTAGTAGTCGTGATGTGATCATATCAGCATCTGGAGGTCGAGAATGTTGGTAGGAACTCCCGCCGTTGACCTGCGTGTTTGTGCGCGTGCGGTCGGTGAGCGTCTGAGTCGCCTGGTTGGGCGCTTCTCGAACTATACCAGCCGACTGTTGCGGCTCTCCTCTATTCTTCTCCATGTTGATCTCCGCCGCTCTGTGTTGTGCCTCGAGTATGACCGAGTTGGAGCGCGTGTTGGATCGGGTAGTAGTGGGCGACTGTGACGCACTCTCTTCAGTCCACCCGCCCTCGTCTCCTTCCTCGTCGTCATTGGGCATGTCAAAGTGGACCGCGGCGTGTGGCTCCGGAGAACTTTGCCGAGACCGAGAGGGAGTCGCGAGCGCACGCTTGGAAGTAGCGTTCTCGTTCTTGGACCCCTTCAGCGCATGTTTCGCATGCCCTTGCCGCGGCGGGAGATGGCCGCTCGAGTGGTTTTTGCGCAGGTTTGCTTGCTGCGTGTTTGCTCTCACAACGGCGCCGGAAGATGCATGGCGCTTCATTCCGGGACGCGCGTGTGGGCTGCTGGGCGCCGAAATGGAATTGCCCGACTGTGAGCGGCGGTGGTGTCGCCCGGTGTTTTCTGCGCCCTGGAGCGCCTGCTGGGCCTGCTTCTCGGCTTTGCTCAGCTTGTTGAGGTTCTTGCCGAAGGACGTGTTCCGCTGCACGCGTTGACCGACGACATGATGGCGCTGGCTCTTGTGATGGGCTGAGCGCTGGGCGCCCTCGGACGGCGACTGCGAGATGTGCGACTGCGACGACGACTGTCTGGTCATGGCGGCTGGCCTCTGGGGCCGCGAATTAGAATCGTCTGCCGAGGCCATGCTTACGTTCGTGCGCGTGTCGAGGGAGGTGAGGTCGGGGAGCCGTTTGGCTGTGGGAGCTGCACGTAATGATGCAAGTCTGCGGATCGTAGGAGTCGAGTGGAGCAGCCAGCTGGGTTTCGTTGTGCTGGCAGCCGAGCGGATCAACGGGCGGCCATGGAGATTCAATTGTGTGCGTTGGAGCGTTAGACGTGGTACAGCGTGCCACGTTGGGCCCAATGATGTTGATGGAGTTGGTGGAGTGCATGCCCGGCCATCAAATGAGTAGGCGGTGAAAACGCCCCAACCGCTTTAGGTTCACCGCGGCCCGTCCCCACGTCATATGACCGTGCTCTCACCTCTCGCTGCCTCTTCACTACCGCGCATTCAACATCACTTCGTGACACGTCTTGTGCTGTATCTGCATTATTCATTATAAACTAAGACGCTACGTTATATCTAATGCAGTTGTGCTAAATACCGCGCGCCTTGCGCATCCCTCAGTGTACCGACTGAAAGAGTAACCCCCCTGTTATGGGTATGAAGATGCCAGCTCTCCAAGGTAAACAGTCGTATAGTCATGTGCTCGTATATGGTATATGTCTTCCGGTCATTCCTTCGTCAGTCATCATCGTGGTCTCGTGTCCCATTCTGTACAAGTCGTTCGCTGCTGCCTTAACCTCGCGTCTGCCTTGTCGTCGCTTCTCATGTCGCTCTCATGTTGCAAGTCCTTGAGCGAATCTCTTCAGCTTGCACCTCATTCCCCGTTGTAATGCCGCTCGCTGCTGACTGATCTGTCGTTGTGTAGGGTTCATGCCATCGATGCAGCCGAAAGAAGAAGTGCTGAGCAGAGATTCAGGGCGCGACCGGTAAGAAGGTGGTGGAGGTCCCGAGAAGTATGTCGGGGCGTCGGAGAGGTCGCCCATCGAGTCTTCGCGGATGAGACCGGCCGCTGCTGTCGATGGCCGGGTGCTGTCTGCGCTTCGTGCTGTGCGCATAAATATGGCATTGAGACGGCGCTCAAAGACGCTCTCTGTGTCGCCGTGTCGTGCACTCGCTGGCGTGCCCATCCGGGAGGGTACCTGCGACTGCTGGTCGATTGACAGAAGCGCACTGGCGCGCGTCGAAGGATGTCGTGTCGATGGCCTTGTGACGGGGCGACGATGCGATCCAGATCGAGACATGAGCATGGTACCAGGGGCTTCCGCAACGTCCTCGTAGGAGATGGCTAAGAGTGGCATTGATGCTGACTGTCTGTTGATTTGCTTCCGGCATGCCTGGCGCTGCGACTTGGTTCGTAAAAGCGAAGGCATCTGGACCTGCATCTTTTTGGCGCAACGAAGGAACGACTTTCCGTGTTGACTGGTGGCTGTCGATGGTCTGGTGACTTCGGGTGCTCCAACCACGGGGACAGCGTGCTGAGCCACGGCCGAGTCTTTGGTACCTACATTTGTCGCTGCTCTCCAATACGAAAGGCCTCCCATGAGCGGGGGTGAAGGCGTGTTCATGCTGGCATCGAGCCATGCATTGACGTCCCGTATCACGCCAGAATCAGGTCTCGCTGGACGAAGAGGAGGTAGAACCGGTGGTCGAGGCGACACCCGCTCTACAAGTATCGGGAGCGGGGGTACTGCTGGTGCATCTTGCACGCTCGGTGTCGCTCCTGTCGAAGGCGCCGTACGCGGCCGCCTGACTGACGGTTTTCGCCGTATCTCAACTGGTCCCTCATCGTTCTTCAAGGTCTGTCGTGATGCCACTTTGCGAAGATGCCGTTGCAGCCACTTCTTCGCCGTTCCATGCTTGCTAATGGTTGTAGTAGTCGTCTGTTCTGTAGTGGTAGCCGTCATGCTGTGTGAATTCGAAGGAACTGTTTGCGAGAATGTCGTACGCTGAGTGATGCACGGCGGTAACAGTAATGTAGAAGAGGTGAAGGCGGGAATGCGGAAGTGACTTCATGTGGGTTGAAATGGTTGTCGTCGTTGATGGCAGGCGCAAATGAGCTGCCATCGTAAGTTTCGGACGTCATTGGCTGAAAGAGGAAAATGCTGTCATGGAGTTGATGAAGTGGCAGTCACCCCCAAGGATGAGGAAGGCACGTTTCGGTGACCTTCACTTATCGGCACAATAGCTTCCTTGTCAAAATCGCAAGAGCTCAGACATTCGCGAGAGACTTGATTCTCTTGTATACCTAGGTGTGACGAGATTGCTTCATCCAATTCCACAGGAAATAACGTATAAGATACCGATCTAACCACGCTGAATGTCCTCCATCTCAGAACCCAGGCTTGGACCGGACCATGGCGGGTCCAGCAGGCCCCTATTATGTTCATTGATCTCCTGCCGTATCTTCTCTTTCTCCTCTTCAGTCTTATCCGGATCGTAGAGATTGCCATCATCTTCCTCCGTCGAGCCCGATGGTGTTGACATTGAAGCCGCGCTTACCTTGCGAAATGTCCTCTCGGTAGGATTAGTCGAACATGCTTCCCTTCGCGCAGGTCTAGCAGATGGAGCGGCAGATGTGGTGACAGATGGGGGTGGTTGGTTCAGCGGCGGTGGACGTGGGTTCGCTGCTGGTGATGAGGGAAGTGGAGGGAAAGAAGAGAGAAATTCTCGTTCTTCCTCTGGTGAGCGTGACCGACTGTGTGTTGGGATAGGACGTGCGTGGATGCTTTCCCGGCGTGGGTGCTTTGGTGAGGGACGTAGCAGCACGTATGCCCGTCTTGCGGCATCTCTGTAAAGATCTTGTTCAATTTCTGTTTGCCAACTGTTCGCCAGTCTGTCAGCCCGTGGCCCTGTGGGTATTCGGTGTTGGTTTCCCTCTATCTGTTCGTCCTCAGGACGTGCATCCTGTTCTGGAACGGATCTGGCTTCTGCCTGCCGATTCCTCGCCAGTCTGTCAGCTTTCGGCTCCGTCGGTATTGACTGCTGGTTCTCCTCGATCCCTTCGTTCTTGATATGTGCGTCTTGTTCGGGAACGAGCTTGGTGTCTACTTGCCGACTCTTTGCCAGTCTGTCAGCTTTTGGCTCCCGCGGTATCAGTTGTTGGTTGTCCCTATGCGCATCTCCTTGTGGGACGGCCGATACCTCCTCCGTCTTCTGCTGGTCGGCTTTGGGCCCCTTGGGTACCTGATTCTCTTCGAACCAGTCCTTGTCGATCTGTGCATCTTGTTCTGAAGCGGATGAGGAATTTTCCCTCCTAGTACCGCGTCCCATGCCTCTGATCGGAAGGCCGTTGCCAACTCCTCTACCCCTTCCACCTTCGAAAGTATTGAGCGCTCCGCCATTCAAAGTGTTATTGAAGCTTCCTCTACCTATCTCACGGAAGCCGAAGTTAGTGGAACTTCTTGCTCTCCGGCCATTACTGTTTCCTCGGTTTCCACGTGGTGCTCCAGACATGCCGTCAAGTTTTTCAATTCTGATTCCAACCCAGTTGAGATGGACCAGCGGTAAAGTATGTTGCTCCAAGTGTGAGCGCGCATTTCGACTTCCGTTCAGCAGTTTGTGTCGTCCATCTACCATTCCGGTGCCTTCGTCACCAGTCCATGTCTTGGATCACATGCCAAACCCAGCTGCTTCTCCATAAACCCATGGAATCCACACCAAACTTCACCCTATGTCTGCCTTTCAATCCGCCAACACTCTCTTATCCTTCCACACTTCCACACCGCCCATCCACGCTCCATATCACCATGCGCCCCATCGCACGTTTCCGCAAACGCATCCTCTACGCCCGATCAACCCTTCGCCTGACACTCTGCGCAGACGGGAAACGGCGCTGCCGTAAAAGACGACTCCGCTACATTATTAGCAATTTACGCGATTTACGCGATGCAGCAATGAAGACCGCTGACTCCGTATCAAGGCAGCTGGACCACCTGTGGTGCTGAGATGAGGGTGGGAACGCTGGCGGCTATCTCGGTCTTCGTCACAGGGCTTATTTTCTTGTACGTGACGGCTATGCTGTTGACGGACGCAGGACGAATGTACGGGACTTGTTTTGATTCTGGATGTCGTCGTTCGATGAATCCATTTGCGTAGGGGGTATGACGGCGGCGTCTGTGTCCTCCTAGTGTAGATGATGTTGACGAAGATGAGGGCGTCATCTCGACTTTGTTATCAGATTCGTTCAATCTGCTTGCGTCGGCGATACCATGCGGTGCACGCAGAATGTCTCATCTCGTTCTGTGCGACATTAGCAGCACACGCAAAAACTTCATAGCCTCGCATCACAAAACGTCCACGTTTTCAAAGTATTTTTAAATTCGATTCTTCCACCCACTCCACCCTCCATCCTATCCTATCCTATCCACCCCCCATATCTCTAATATCTAACAAGTGAAAAGTTTGGTGTTGGGTATATACAACTTAAAACAGCACAAAAGACCTCCCATGTGAGTACGGTGCAACCAACGACATTTGCCCGCCAGTGCCAACGAAGGCATGTTGTGTAGACATCTACATAGGAAAAACAAAAAACGATGCTGATAACAATCTCGATAGCTGAGTACAAAAAAGAAGAAAGAGGAGAAGAGGCTTATTAGTACGTATATATGTGTAAGAGATGTTGCGGTAAGTAAAAATGCCGTTCTGGTTGATAAAGGAAAATTGAACTGGGGGTATCAAGCTGCAAGGCCGGGTATAATGGGTATAGCGAAAAGCCGAGCTGAGTAGTAGTTATAGAAAGATAAGAAAGACAAACGAAAATTTGCAGTAGATAGGAGATATGTCGGAGATGGAGAAAAGGGGAAATATCGCTGTAGAGTGTGGACTGTTCCGTGTATCGCGTTCCGTGTATCACGTTACGCCTTTGCCCGAAGAGTCCGACGCCGGTTTGGTGACAATTTATGCTGTTATACGAACAGCATCAAACAGTTTCGAGACTTCGATCAACCCATCGAGACGCTGGGGTCGTTGGAGCCGACAAAGCCCGTTGACATGCCCATGTCCATGCGCAGGAATTGGTCTTGGTGGCTGTCGAGACCGTCCATGCCGCTTGACATGCCCATGGAGTTGCCCATGCCGCTCATGTTGTTTTGGTTCATGGCGTGGGGGTCCATCATAGCTAGCGATTCTCGGCGACTGCTGTCAGCTGAGCCGACGTGCTGCACATGGGGCGAGAGCTGGTGCTGCTGGTGGGGCCGGAAGTCTTGGTTGCGCGACTGGTTCATGTGCTGGCGTGCGGCTGCCCATGCTTGGGCTTGAGCCTGGGCTTGAGCAATCTGGGCCTGCGTGATGTGCTGGGTGGGTTGCATGTGTGGCTGAAACTGTTGTTGCGAAGGATGTGGCGGGGTGGGTTGGAGGGGTGCTCCGTGGTGATGTTGGGGCTGGGGGTGATGCAGGGCCTGTTGTTGGGCCTGGTGCTGCATCTGATGCATCGAGTCATCTTCCTCAATGGTTTGGGGCGTCAGGTCAATGTCGTCGTCGTCATCGTCGCCTTCTGCATCAACCTGATCGCAGTCTCCATCACCACATACAGTGGGCGGCGCGCTGAAGGGCATGTTGGACTCAACCTTGATTGGGCTGCCTTGCCTGGGCTGGTTCACGGTAGCAAACTGTGGTGGGATGCTAGCCATGGAGCAGCTTCTGGTACTGGTACCACCGGGCAATGGCTTTTGCGCGCCCATACCGGAGACCGAGGCCCTGTTCTCGCGTATAGCGGTCCGCCACTTGTCGATGAGGCGGTCGTAGTCCCAGTTGCGGTAGTCCATACCGTGCTTGGCAAGCTCCCTAGCCGTGTCGGTACCAAGGTTGATGCTGATGGGCGATACATCGGGGGCGCCTGAGGTCCAGCGGTTGGCTTTCAGGTATTCAATTTCCCTGCGTGCATTCCCCAGCTGCACCTCGGCTTCCCGTCGCCTGTCGTCGGCACGGGCATAGCAGCGCAGTATCTCAACCTGCCAGCACTCCTGCCTCGTCTTATCTGACTGCTGTGTCCAGTGGTGGAAGGCGTCTGCAATGTGCCCAAAGAGGCGTTGTGGGTCGTGGTCGAAGAGCGGTGGGGTGGGCAGGGGCGAGGTGTTGGTGGAAGGAGCGGAGGAGTGCGAGCCCGAGGGATAGACCTGGTTGATCTGGCGCTGGCGCTGGTAGGCAAGCAGACGCTCGCGGACCTGCTTATTCAGCGCTTCGAACTGCTTCTGTCCCGGCGGGGTGATGGACCATGACTCGGACGTGGGAAAGGGCGTGGGGGAGAAGAGGGTAGAGGGCGCGGGGAGGATCTGGAGGCACAGCGAGGGGAAGCTCTGGGTGTAGGGGTCGAATTCGAAGAGGCCGGAGCCGGATGCTTTTGCGCTGGTGCTGTTAGCAGGATATATGGTGAGTGAATTGGTGACATACTTGGCTACTTGCACGCTCTTCAGCAGCTCCCGCAGCGCCATCTCGGTGGCACTCGCAATCTCATTCTCTTCGTTCGACTTCTGCCTCTGGTCCAGCTCGGCCTTTCGCGACTGCCGCGATACGTCCCGGCGCGGGTCTGGCGTTTTGGTGTTGAGTCGTGAGGGCCGGTGGCCGCTTCCCCAGCTGACATCCTTGAACTGCCCCCTCGTCTTGCCCACCTCGAGCGGCTCATCGTCGTCTTCCGGGCTCTGCACGAGGACCGAATCCTCGCTCGCTATGCGCTTCTTGTTCGCGGGCGTGCTCGTGCCGCTGTCGTCTCTCCGCGGTGTTGACACGCTGCCCTTGGCCTGCCGCCGTGTGATGCCGCCTCGCAGCTTCCGTATCTCGTCGACATTGTGCACGCCATCGGGCGCCTTTGGATTCTTCGGGCGGATGTACAGGTCCAGATGGCGTCCCAGGCTGGACGAGGTGAAGGCCTGGCCGCAAAAGGGACAGTTCTTGTCCTTGGCCGCCTTGAGCTGTGGTTCGGCGGTGGAGCGAGGCGTGGACGATTCGGTTTCGCCCATGATGGCTTGCAGATATTATTACTCAGGGTTCCCAAGCTCGAGCTTATCTCGATACGCAGAGTCGTTCATGCGTGCCTTGGGTAGAAGGATTATAGCTGCAGCTATGACATTACTATTACGGTCGGAAGGGGTAGTATACAAGGAAAGATGGGCATAGTGCACGCCAATGGCTAATGAGAGGAGACCAATTGGACGCTGCAGGCAAAAGGAGCGACGCGTTCGTTGGAGCAATATTATCTCGCTGCGGCTTGGCGCGAAAAGCTGCCCCTAATGCCTCTGCCGGGCACTATGATGCGCGCGCAGGAGGCGCGCAGTCAGCCGTGCGTGCAGCGGGAAGCCAGCCCGCCCGAACCAAAGGGCCCGACCTGTCTGACAGGACTCTACGGACTCTGGACGCGACGCACAAATTGCACTCGCGTCTATTTTCGCTCTACTTACTCTCCGCCCTGGCCAGCCTCGCCGCTGTCCGCGCCGCAATGTCCTCATACTCGTCCATGCCGCCGTCAAGCTTCCTGAGCTGCCCTCTAGTCAGCCGAAAAACGCTCCCCGGAGCTAACCCTGGCGCTTCATCCTCCGACTCGCTGCTGTCGTCAGCCTCGCCCTCGGACGCGTGAACCCCTGGCGCTAGCTTGTACGCCGACTCCCTCTGCACCACCGTTCTGCGGGGTGTTAGTAAGAACTCTATTTATTGACTGCAATAATCTCACCTCATGAAGAACCGGTCGTGTGTCACCACCACCAGCGCTCCATCGTACTCTCGCAGCGCCATCACGAGACCCAAAATAGTATCAGCGTCCAGGTGCGTCGTCACCTCGTCGAGAATGAGCAGTTGCGGCGGCGGCCATAGCAACTTGGCAAGTGCGACCCTGACCTTCTGCCCTCCCGACAGGAGCACGAGCGGAACGTCCGACACCGTCTGGCCATGGAGTCCCAGTCCACCCAGCACTGTCCGCGCATCCTTCTCCTGTGCGCCCTCGCCAATACTTTCCATTACGTGCCGGAGCGCTGTCGTCTGAGGGTTGGCAGCCGCGGTCGCAGTGAGCTCTTCGACCGACTGCTGCGAGAAGCGGCCAATCTTCACCCTTGCATGGCGCGCGACACTGCCAGATGTGGGCTTGAGACCGCCCTCGCTATCACCGCCCATTATTATGGAGACCAGCGTCGTCTTGCCCGAACCGTTCAGGCCTGCTAAACCTACCCGGTCCCTCGGATGTATGGTCAGACTGACGTCGGTCAAGATGGGCAATTTCTTTCGCCCAGGGTATGCAAATGACACCTTCTCTATACTTACCAGTGCCCCGGGAAACTTCAACTCGGGCGGCTGATGTGGGAAGGAGAGGTGCACTGGGGGATCAAAATCAGGAATCTCAATCTCCGCCCGCTGCGTCGTGTGGTAGCCTGCGAGATCGCGGTTCAGCTTGAAGCGACCACCTTTGGCACTGACCTGCAGCCCCATTCTATCATCAAGTTTTTTCTTCCGAGACGCAGCCTGTTTCAATTTCTTGTCGTCTCCCTTGTCCTTGGCGGCCTTGATGTTGCCTGCGATGGTCTTCTCAATGTGCTTCTTCTGCTTGTCCTGGGCATCCTTCATCTTAGTCATGTACCTGGCCTTCTTCCATCTTTCGCGCTCGTACAGACTGAGGTTACCGCGGAAAGTCTCGAGAACCTGGTTGCGGAGGACAATGAGCTCTTCGGCTACCGCGTCTCCAAAGTCGCGATCATGGGTCGTTATGAGGACAGTCGTGCCTTTGAGATTGCGGATATAGTCTTGTAGCCAGATAATTGACGGCAAGTCTAGGAAGTTGGTGGGCTCGTCCAGAAGTAGTACGTCCGCATACTGTGTGAGAGCACAAGCTAGATCGCAGCGCGTCTTCCATCCTCCTGAGAGTTCCGACACGGGCCTGTCGATGCGATCCTCCTTGAAGCCAAGGCCTAGCAAAACCACGCGCGCTTTTGCTTCTGCCTCAGCTGCATCCATGAGCTCGAGGGAGGCTTGCACGCCAGCAAGCAAATCCGCAGCTGCTTGTGTCTCTTCGCTGAGCTTCGTGGCATCGATCTCGGTCTCTTGCAGCCGCTTCTCAGATTCTTCGAAGCGCTCTTCAAGCTTAATCAGCTCCTTCCTGGCTGCCTTACCCCGCGCACCACTTCTCCTCTCAGCAATCCGGTGTCCTTCTCTCAGTTGCAGCGCTAACCTCTCATGCTCAATACGCCTGTACGCCTGAACCGGTGCCATGGAATCAACAGAGTTCTCGACCGCCTCACTAAGCAATTTCGCTTCTCGCACGTAGCGCTCTCGAACCCGATCACTCCGGACAACATGCTGCAAGACAGTCTCGCTCTCCAGGCTCAACGCAGTCATCTCATCTCCCAAGTCGTCCTCTCTCGTCTGACCCAGAAGCAGAATGCGCGTACTCCATGGTATACCCGGAACCAGACCATCGGCGATGGCTTTGAGGAGTGTAGACTTCCCTGTCCCGTTTCGACCTACCATCACGTAGTGGCGTGCTTCTACCAGGTGAAGTGTTGTACGTGATAGTAGTTCTCGGTTGGCGACTGTGATGGACAGGTCTTTGACGAGTATCTACATGGTTCAATATGGTGTATGAGGGAGAGGTGAGGGCACGCCTACCTCTTTCGACGCGGGTGCATCGACAGAATCAACTGCGTACCGCGACTGCTGCGCCGTGACTGTTATGTGTCCACCGCCGTGATGCTCTTCCGCGGCTGGTGCTGCCTCTTTCGCTTTGCGTACCATTGTGAAAGTGTGGTCGTGGAATAGCGAGCTTAGCAGTGGAGTGCCTGGAATGGTATCTTGGACTGTCGATTATGGTGATTCTGTGTATTAGCAACTTCCCAGCTCATATACACGAAGGAAGACATGGCCAAGCAGGGCTAGCCTGACCCTGTGGCAGGGAATGCGCGATGCTAAGACGGATGGCGCTCGGCTCAGGATGAGTCGACGCCGTGGCTTCTGATTGGCTGGATGGGTGATGACTAATTGTAGAGGGAAAGCGCAATGAAACGACCTACGAAGATCACCTCAAGTGATAACCTCATTCAAGGAAAATGCTCAACACCGTAGAGCCTACGCCGACGTTAGTTCACCTACTTTGCAACTTCTCATCTTCATGTATGCTGCACGCTCATTTACAGCTACCGGCAATTTCTCCTATTGATCTCTAAACTCTTTGTAGTTACCCCGGTTTTATGTTGCACTGTATTATGTTTCGCCTCCCGTTACTTGGGGCGGCAACAATTCGTATCGTATCCTAAAGGAACTTAGAAGATCTAATCCAGCTAGAAGTATACATTCCAGACTACCTAGTTACTAAGATACAATGGTATGTATGCAGCAAACCTTAGAACTGCAACACAACTCGTTGCTGCATCCAGCGCCACTCGTCGACAAGGCTCTTGCCATCTTCCCGTTATCCAGGCTTATGTTCCCTTTGTCTTGCCAAACCACCCTTTGTTCGATTTCGCCACTCTTATCACTCGCGCTATACCATACAAAGTCTTTGTACACACTCACCTTTATCCCGATCTAGCACGCATCACCAACATTCGTGAGCCATGGTACCGAAATGCTCATCCTACATTCTCTCACTGCCAGTACGATGACTCAACAACGACGAGCCAAACCCATTTGCAGCGCTCCATGCGACCCTTACGCGAGGAGATACGCTCGAATGAGAAGCATCGCAACTTCAAGGATACATGTTCCTCCAAAGATATCTGATGCGAGTCGCGCACGAAACGTGACGATGGCGGAAGTTGACGCTGCGTTTGGCAGAGACCACGGTGTTGGGTTATACCAGAGAAAACCACAAAATGTCGTGACGACAGAAGTTGCCACAGCGTCTCTGAAAAGCTCCAACCCTCCCCCTCACCAGAGAATACCACAAAAGAGACCTAGAACCTCTTTAGACTCCCATCCCAACCCAGAAACCCCCTCATACCACCATCAACCCCACCAGCCCCACCCCTCACAACCCCCTCAACCATACGCACCATACTTACCATCCCATCATTCCGAACCCAACCAACCCCCACAAAAACGCCCCAAAACCAACTCCTTCTACCCCACCTCGCCAACCGCACGCTTCGGCATCATACCCGCAACCGCACGATGTACCCTCACTCATATGGCGCACCTGGGGAGGACAAGCACCGCTATGGGCGTTTGTGTATGTAAACATGTGTCTAGGGTGTGTAGAGGTATTTGTAGGGGTATTCCGAGATATGTGAGGGATGTGCATAGGGCGGGGGTGGTGAGGGGGGTTTTTGAGATGGTGGAATTGGATTTGGCGGGGACGGGGGAGGATGGGGAGGGCGGGGAGGATGGGGGAAGTGTGATGACTAGGGATGCGCAGCAGGGTAAGAACAGTAAGAAGGTGGGGGATGTTGTGACACGGACTGAGAGGAGGGAGGTAGACGCTGCGATGAGGAAGGGATTGACGAAAGAAGAGCGGAGACAAGAAACGATTTTCACGCCTTTCTCCGATGAAGAACTGAGGGCGTTGCGGTCTCGGAAGCGCGATGCACCGAACGGAAAGATGTCAAAACCGGCAGGCCAACCCACGCCACCCACAACTCGCTGTCCCCTCTGCCACTTCGACAGCCCATCTACATCCCCATTCTGCACCACATGTCTAACCCCCTACCCACCCGGTCCGGCACCCAAATCACACGCTCAAGACATAGTATCGTATGACAAATCTCCCGACATCTACACCTCGCCGGTCGATGGACAGCAAGCTACACTCCTTACCTACACATCAAACGAAGACCCCGATGAAGACTATCTCTGTACAGGTGGCGCCGGGCCACCCGGTACCTTAACTCCCTCTGGTGCCCACGTGGCGATGACGCGGGACGAGCGTAGACGACTCCTGCGAGCTAGACAACAGGCATGGAAGGATGATAGCTCGAGGGAGGCGAGGGATCAGGAGCGGCGAGAGATGGCTAGGCAGAATGGGGTGCTGATCCCGGGAAGTAATCAACCGTACTTCTCGGACATGCAAGAGGAGAATGCGACGAGAGAGGCGTTGAGTCTGGGTAGAAGTGTTGAAGTGGAGAGGGCGTGGATGTTGAAACTCGCGGGGTACAGGAAAGAAGCTGAGGAGGATAAGGTACCCTTCCCGCTGAATATCCCTGGCTACGAACTACTGGGGAATGTGGAGGTGACGCGGTTAGAAGGAGATGCCGAGCTGTTGGATGGCTGGTTGGCTAGTATGGGTTACACTGACACCCTCACTTCCCCTAAAAGCGATGCGAGCGGTGAGAAGAAGACGCCGCTTACCTCGAAACGACTAGCTGCTAGAACGAAACGACTCAAAGCGATTCAGCAACGGGAAGCAGACCGGCAGTACCTAGAGCATATCGCGGACCTACAGCGCCAAGCACTTTCCATGGGATATGAGTTCCCTGAAGGCGTACCAGGTTGGGAAGATGTGCATGCCTCGGAACAACAACGTATAATGTGGGCGGTGTATACAAACCAAGTCAACGACAAGTCGGAGAAGAAGAGGAAAAAGGCGCGACGAGGAACACAGAATTCAAACACCATCACGACTCCCGAGAAGCAGGCCCAAAAAGAACGCTACACGTTCTTGAAAGAGAAACTTGAACAACCATACTGGGAAGAGCGAGTACGTGAGACCGGAGAGTCGAGAAGCGCCATCTTGCGAGCCGGAGGGAGGTGGCCGGAAGACGCGACATACGAGGACGATAATGATGAGGAGTTGAAGGAGCTTGTGGGTTACATAACAGAATTTCTGGAGCTGAAGGAAGAGTTTGAAGATCAATAGGAGAAATTGTCGGTAGCCGTAAGTAGGCGTGCAGCCATGTGAGACGAACGAATCGCTCCTCCCCAACCAATCAACTCCCCCTAGCCCTCAAATCCGCCTGCCTCCCCCTCATACTCTGAAAGAACCCCTGCATCAAACTCTGATCAATCCGACTAAACTCCCACCACCCTTCCTGCGCCGCATCCGTAGTCCCCACATAAACCTCCCTCGGATGCAACCGCGCACAAGGCCAAAGTCCAAATGGACGAACAGACAGCGTCGCAAGCAGCGGATAAAGTTCTTCCAGAAGCAGGCTCGACAAAATCTTCATCTCGCCCTTGTAACCTGGTGATACTTGGTCGATAAACTCCTGGGAGAGCAGGTCTAATGTTGTGTCTACGAGGCGCACATGGCCGCCATTACTTCCCCACGACGCACCGTACGGCGGTGGCGGTCTGGTTTCCTCGGTTGGGGGGTCGACATGCGATTTGAAGGCTTGTTTGTCTACGACGAGGAAATCTTGCGTCCACATACGGCCTAGCGTGGGTAGCATGGTGAAAGTCCGCTTGAAATGCTGTTTCGCAGCCGCGATGTCGCCTTCCGCGATCCCAGCTTCTCGGCCGTCGATGAATATGATTTTGGCCTTGCTCTTGATGTTGTCGAAGCCGGAGATCCACGTCCCAGATCGCATGACGTCTTTGGTGAAGTTTTCTTCGAAGGTGGCCCATTCTTCGTCTGTTTCCGAGTAGGTGAGGCGGTAGCATACGAAACCCCATGCATCGGGATTTCTCTCGAGGTTGCGCGGGTTCTTCGCGTAAAATTCCATGCGCTCGCGTAGAATGGTGATCCAGTGTTCTTGCGCAGCAGGTTTGGGTGGACCGCAGAGGGCGAGGCGGGTTTCGTCGCGGTTCTTCTTGCCTTCTTCGTAGTGACCAAGGAGATTCTCGGTGTCGCGGAAACGGGGGTGAGCTGGCTTAGTGAGTTGGCCCATTATGTCCATTTGTTCTGCTAGGGAGGGTGGGTTGGCGGCTTGGTCGGCGGCGGCTTTGTCTTCCGCCTCTAAGATGGCTAGTTGGTGCTTGAAGGACTTGCTTCCCATGATTTGGGACCAGGTGTTTTTTCGTTGTGCGATTGGGAGGTCGGTGAAGGCGTTGGTGGCTGTGTAGCCCTTGAAACCGGTCATGGGGACGCCGATTGTGTACTCGAGTCTGGTGAGCATGCCTCTGAGATCTTGGACACACTCGTAGTACTTCTTGCCGGCTTCTCCTATAGCTACTTCGTCGGTTCCAGCGGTTTTGAGAGCATCTTTGTACTGTTCGAAGGCACGCGCTTGAACCTCATCGACACGATCTACAACCCATTGATGCGTCCGCGTTGACATGTTTGTCATCCCGTCGTTCCAGTACTCTGCCCACATTCCAGCAAGATCCAATCTCTCTTCGACGCCATTTTGTTCGCGTCGCAAATTGGCTGCCTTCTGGAATTCGACATATCTGTCGACCATCCAGTTGAAAGCGTCGCGAGTCCGGGTGTGGACCTCCTCGTGATTGAACCATTCAAATATCTTGGTGAGGTCATTGATCAATTCGAAGAGATTCCTGTAGTTGGCAGGGTCATCCATCTTGCGTTCTACCCAGCGATCTCCGCTGATTGGCACCATACCAAGCAAGAGCTTTGCTTTGAGAGGGCGTAGACGCGCGAGGAAGCCCATGTGTGGTGATCTTCGGAGCTCTGGGATTTCTTGCCTCTTCATCAGCGGTGCAATGCGGTCCATGCAACTGTAGTGGTTTCTGTTGAAAGGTGCAGGAGCCCATTGACTGTATGGCGCGGTCAGCAGCCCGTATTCTTCTTGTGTCATGAGTGGGAAAGACGGACGGCCGCCGCCGGGTCTGCGACCGCCAGTGCTGTAGTCACTAAAGCCCTGTAGGTTTCGCACTGATACGAGGTCCTCCTCTTGTATTTGTTAGTGTATGGTCATGAGTTGAATGAAGGGTTAGTACCATAAACAAGATTGAGCAGCTGTTCGTGACTCCATGATGCATGGTCACCGAACCAGTCCTTCATGTGCTTCTCCGCCGCATCAAGATCCATATTGCGAAGGCTTTCTTCCATTGTCTCTTTCCCTGCAGGGGTAGCGGTATGCGATGTTGAGGTGAATTGTTGATAGCGGACTATGGGAATCTGTCTTTGCATTTGTAGACTCGAAGACAGGTACGGTGTAGAACGAGCTATGCTACATCTGGGCACGCGCCAGGCTGCAATGCGCGAGGCCTGTCGGGTCAGCCTGAACGAAGCCATGAATAGAATTTTTTCAAGGCAACGAACGCTCGAGCGCGGAGCCCAGAAGACGTTCACGGGCGGCTGCCTCAGGGTGAATGTAAGGCGTGCCGCGTTATGACTGAAAAGGGAAAGGCGGATCACCACTAGTTTCCGCGGTGCCACTAGGCAGCGATCTGGACCCAGAACACTTCCCGTCCCAAATCGCTCATTGCTTTTCCCTCGCAAGAGATGCTCTGCGGGTGCACACTTCCACTCTTACCCATGCGACGCGTGATGGGTATCATATATGCGGTTTCTGGAGTGCCCAGCACGTGATGGAAATGCATTGTCGTATCCTTGTCTTCCAGTTCACGATATAGCCAAGTGGCTTGCCTTCCCGTTGCGATCCATAAGCATACAAGCTAGAGAAGCAATCCGGACAGCACAATCTGACCTCAATGATTGATTGGCGCCAGAACTCCCAGCAAGCTATGCTTTTGTCTATCTCTTTCGCTCAGCACCAAGCTGTCCAGCTTCATTTGAGACTGCGACTTTTCAAATGAGCTAGTGTTGCGTCACGAAGACCGCGATATCCCTGCCCATCTTGCTTTCAGGTCGCACAATGGCTTCCTCGCTTTCGTTTCCAAGGTCTGTGAGCCCCTCAATCCCGTACTTCCTGTTGCTGTTTGACTTGTTCGACGAGATGCCAAAACGCTTCATCTCAAACTTGCCACTACGCGATCGGTCGGACTGTGTACGTCGAGATGTGCCAGAAGCCTTGTCGTGACTTCCGGCGCTGCTCCAGACTTTGGGAAGGTAGGTCTTGATGAGGACTTTGAAGGTGGATGCCGAGCTGCATATGATGGCTACAAAAACACAAAGTCAGCCTTGAGGGATTTGATTAAAGATTTGAGAGGAGACATACCTGCGTAGATCTCGATGCTGCACCAATTCAAAGAGTCGGCCATGTAGTACCAAATATCGGCTTCGTCGGAAAGGAAGAGAACGTAGTAGAAGCGCACACAACCAGCTGCAACTGCGACCAGGCCGACACCAAGGAGAGCGCACAAAGCGATCTTTTGACCGCGCGGCATCTGCAGCTTCCAGACGATGTGCATTGGTAGGATGTATATGGCGAAGTCTTGAACAATGCTGTAGTGCGCGAGAGTCAACGAGACTGCATGAAGTTGCGACTTTGGTTGCAATGCTTACTTCATAATGCCGTTGATGTTGAAGAACACTTGCTGCGTGTCCTGCTTGAGGCACTTCTCTGGATGCAGAGCCTGACCCTCGGGATTCCAAAACAGCGACGGCGGCGTGCAGACGAATAACAGCACAAAGAAAGTTACAATGGATAGGGCGGCTACCCATGCCATTAAGAAGTACACAATCCATCTCGTGGGTCGTCGAGGGTCTAGTCGATGGTAGAAAACGAGGATGCTGAATTTGACGAGGCATATCGCTACAACGTAGAGTAGGCGTGTCGCGAGATTTGCCTTCAACATAGGAGTGAGGTCTTCGTTGGAGATGTTGGGTGCTGTAAGGCCGTCAGCTGAGTTTCGAGCAGATGATCAGTATTGACTGCTTACTGTGCTTGCCTACACCGTACCAGCCGCCTACGAACAGGCTATTAGTCAATCTTGAGCTCAATCACTCTGACGTGAGGTTCGTAAACTTACAAACCATGTTAGCAACTGACAGCGAGATGGTGAAGAATGCGCCAGAGATTATCAAATCTGAGTTCAGCTCTGTCAGTATGCTGCTTGCTAAAGTTAGCTATAGAGATCAACTCACAATCGTCGGTAGCCAGTTTCAGCCGTATCAAGCGTACACGAACATAGACGCGTAGGAATACTACGACACTGGCGATTGCGATGAAGGGGATGCCGATGGCGAACAATGAAGACTGCTTTGTGTCACTCTCGAGTCCGCGAGGCTGAATTTGACGAGACATGTTCTGCAGTGGAGACATCTGCGATGGCCAAACACCAAAGAAGAACTGATGCGTGTGGAGAAGATTTTCCGTCCAAAGCCCAGTGCCACTGCAGCCACAGATGAAGACATAACTAAACCTATTGGCCTACTCGGGGCCACCCGCCGTGCCTCACGGCGTGGGAGAACAGGCTGGCGATCGTTATGTCTGTTGGTAAATCACATGGTTGTCGTTTCGCCCCAGTGCAACGGCCTTGGACGCCCATGCAGTCGCGGCTCGAATTGGCATCTCTTTCATGTCTGATCACCATCTCACTGGAGCCAGTATCGCTATCCCCTGGCCGCGCTAAGACTGCCGTTGCATTATCTGAATAGAAGCAACTCTTGGTGGTCTGTGAGGCTCGGTTAGGATTTTGACGCAAAGATGAGCTCATACTCGGTAGAGTCGCATAAACTTCCACGCCGCACTGACTCGAGGGCGGACATTACCCCACGCCGCATGCCGTGGCTAAATCCTACACAAGGGACCTGCCGCTTAGGATGGCAGGCAGCTCCGATGGGATGTTATTCCCGGCTGAAGGATGCGTGAGCCGCGTACGCTGTTGCATGAAACGCGTCGAGGACCTTCTGAGCGGGGAGCGATTTTCACGTTTGGATCGCGATGAGAACGAAAGCAGGAATTGTCGTATCGTAGTTCTATTTGCGTTTTAAGAGCGCCAGAGGAGCTTCAAGGTGACCAACTAGAAGAAATCGTCGATACGCAGTATAGATCCTTTCGCTCCTTGGATAGGTCTCGAAGATGGCTCCTCGTCGCTTACTTCTTAGTCGCGCCGATGCAGCTCTCCATCGTCACCATGCGCCTGTTCTCCTTCAGTGCAATCAACTCGGCTTGGAAGTCAGCTTCCCAAGCATCTTGCTGTCTCTTTGGCTTCCAGCCCAATAGCTTGCGTGCAAGTACCGCTTTCGTAGCTTTATGCCCACCCCAACCACGCTCCGCGATATCGCGACGACCCGCAGTGAGCTTGTCGGCAATCTCATGCAGCGGCACAGATCGAATCTCCTTCTGCTTGGGAGTACCTTCACGTGGCAAGGTACCGTCAGCGAATGCTGCATCTAGACACCCTTGGTTGATGTCCTTGATAAGTGTGCGCCCGACGGCCGCAAATATGACACCGTTCTTGCCGGATGGGAGGTAACCGACGCCGCGATCTTCGCGTTCGAGGATCTTCCGTACGAGAAGGACGTAGATGTCGGCGAGATCGATGACGTGAACCCAATCGAAGTTCGCTGTTTCATTGAGCTTCCAGCCGTATCCATGCTGTACAACGTACATCATGATCAAGGGAATGACCAAGCCTTGTCTGTTGAACAGGCCGCTGCCTTCGCCAAAGATGCATGGTGTGTTGATACTGATAGCCTGTACGCCAGTAGCATCAGCAGCCTCCAAGACGCCCACTTCGGTTGTCCGCTGCGTGTAGGGCTCCATCTCATCGAGTGCTCTCATGAAGCTGAAGATTTTGCCTTTGTCCGTCTCGTCGTTCCATTCTCGTATGGGTCGTCGAGGTTGCGATATGGGACGGTCGGACAGATTGGTGCAGCCTGATATGTGCAGTATCCATGGCGCCGGCTTGCCAGCATCGATGCCGCGAGCGAGTCCATTGACAAAGGCAATGGCGCCTCCAGGAATGAAGCCAGAGCCTGTGTTGATGATGATGTCGTAGTTGGACGCTGTGTCTTCGATAAAGGCTACGTCTTCCAGGCCGGACCATTTGATGGTGTTTACACGGGAGCCGTATACGGTTTTGAGCTTCTGAGCTTGCGTTTCGTCGCGGATGAGGAGGTCAAAAGTGAGATCTTTGATGCTCGGTGCTGTGCTTGCAATGAGCTGGGCGAGAACAGTGCCGCCAACGTATCCTGTAGCGCCCGTGAGTAGAATCTTGCTCATGGTGAGATCTGGAAGGATGTCCAATAGGTTCGAGAGATTGTTGATCAACCCATAATCATTTGCTTCCTCAACCACTCTTGCCTTTGGGGACAGCTCCTCGGAGACTGACTCGTAGTTAGGCTTCATAGTGGGTACCATGCTGTGGGAAGCGACCCCGGCCATGTAGGATTCTTACACATTGGGAAATAATAACGTCGCGTGGGGTTGGGCAAGGAGCTGAAAGGATTCTTCCGGTTAACCGAATTGTTGAGCATGCATCAGCCGCCTGTCAACTTCCGATATGCGTCTTTGATCAACAGTTGTGACCGCGGGAGGTGACCAGGTAGCCGACACTCAGAAGAAGAACGGAATGTCTGGTCGTTGCGGTCAGACGAAGGGCGGCTATAAAAGCGAGCAACATCCTGTCTACCAAGCGTTTGAGTTATCATCAACTTCTTCCTGAACACACTATCAATCTGGACTGTATGAGGTAAATCCTCCGCTATTCCAGGGGAAGATGCGTTCGTGAGGCACAGCAAGATCGGCTCATGTGAGAGGGAGGGGGTGCACGACCGTTGCTAGTCAGAGTGAAGCTTCCTGGTCGCGACAGTGACCTCGACGAAGGGTTGTTGAACGCCTGACACGTTGATATGTTGGTTTCGCGAGAGCAACATGAGCAGGCTAAGGTTGGATCTCACTACCGTGTGAGGACCAGTGGCCGACCGAACTCTTTCGCGTTGATGCAGCCGCAAATCATAAGAGATTTGGAGTTGTCGCAAGGCTGCTATAAACAAAGATGGCATCCAGTATTCGGTTGGAGCGTGTGGACTACATCACCTCATGGCCTGAAAATTGACCAGACGCCGCATGGTCGTGCATACTTCATGCACGTTGTCGTCCATCGCAAGGAACGCGTTAGATTGGGGTTCGCATCTGCACATCTGGCAGTGTGCAATCGCGCAATGCGATGGCTGCAGGAGTGGCCGAGATGATCTCTGTTGTGTAGATGGATGAGTTGAGACGGATGGGTGATTGATCGTGATCGCACGACGCGTCTCCTTCCTAGCTGACTAGCGCGACGCTAGTTCGCGTCGACATGACGTAGCCACCTCGGCACAAAGATAGGTATCCTACGTAATGCTAAACTTACCGCATAAGACAATGGACCTCAACGTGTATTGTTGAAGGCATGACGGTATCTTCTGTCGACACGATCACCGTGCGCATCTGCTCAGCACCCTGGGCCATCTCCAGTCCCAACCTTACCTAGGTAGGATGTTGGCGACATTCCCCATCATTGAAAGGCTACCGCACGCCATGTAGGACCCTGGAGGTACTCCCTAGTTCTCCATATAACAGCGACCTACTTATCGCACTATCGTATTCGTCCTCTGCGTCCTTTGCATGCATCTCAGCACTTGTAATGGTCTATGTATTTGACTACCACCACCATCGCGTGTATCCCAGCCCAAACTAAGCTTATGTAGTTGTCTAGCAGCGCATGATTTTGCAAGGGCTTTTCGCTTCGCCTACAAGCTCAGGGACTTGTTCGGGGGGTTGGATCTGGAGCAGAAGCAGGCATACTTGATTGCGCTTCGCGGATACACTGCCGCCACTCTCGTGCTCGAAGGCTGCCCGGGCACCGGCGAATCTCACACTCTCCGCGCCATCTGCGTCGCAATGGTCCTCATGGGCTATCACGTCTTCGTCAGCGCCCAGTCCAACAATGGCGTTGACGCGGTCTTTGAGAAGGTCGTCAAATGAGTACGGAAGAACCGTTCGCAATGGATCGGGGAGGGCATTTCGTGTCGTGTAGGAGCTAGCACCGTCGACGAGGCGCTCTTCAAGGAACTCAACCGTCACTGGGACGATACCGACGATGACGATAACTTCGATGGATCGATCAGTTCCATCTCCACATCCAACATCCCCGACTGCTCCGCGTACAAGATGGCCAAGTACGCTCGCGACAGCCCGACTGAGGAATCATGCCTCATCTACACCAAGTACGCCGATGCGAGGGCCAAGCAGAAGTGCAAATTTGAGACCGGTCAGGTGAAGGTCTCTGGCGCTACAATGTCTCGCGGCTCAGCCATCCGGGAGCTCATGAAGGCATGCATCGGCAAGCCTCGACTAGTCGCCGCCACCTCCGCAGCCTCTCAGCGCGAGGTCATTCAGCGTATTCTAGGGCTGTCAGATGCAGACAAGTTTGACATGGTCCTTTTCGATGAGGCCTCGCAAGCTACTGAGGCGTCTTTGATGCTGACTCTGACCACGGAATGGTTCCTTGACGTGGGGCTAGTTGTCTTGGATGGCGACCATCTTCAACTCTCACCCGACATCAAGTCTGAGGCTGAAAGCCCCTTCGGTAACATTCCCGAGATCTCACCCCTTGAGCGCTCTATAAGGTATACCATGACCGGCCTGTTATCAACCTCATTTGTAGTCACCGTTGTCATTACCGGATATGCAAACACGCCTCTGCGATGAAGTGCAGGATAGGTAGCGATCCACCAGATCGACGTGACGGATGCGGGTCAACAGACTTCTACATTTACAATTGCAGGCTTGTGCGTCTACTCGACACGGATGTCGGGCAGAGACATCGACACATGAGCATGATCTTCACTGCACAGAATCACAGTGAATACCTCCTGGGTAACATGTATCAATCATGACGTGAGTATGTGGATGATATGTAGTAGTCTAGCACCAGTCTTGCAGTCAACACTTACCCTCTCCGGCACTCTCACCCATGATCCAATCGCGAGTAGCGACAAGAACGGAAGCCAATGTTGTGCCATGTGAAGCTGTTAACATCTCGCAGGAGTAAAAGGTAAGAATTTGGACTTACAAAAAAAAGAGGCCACCGTCCTCGGAACAAAAACGGTGGCCGGCGCCGTGGCTGCCCCTGGTGATGGAGTGTTAAACAAAGTGGTAAGTATGTAACCGATCCTCCCCAAAGGTCGCGAACGTTAATTCGCACTTGCAGCCGACTAAACAAGCGGGGTGTCAGGTGGAGCACCGAGATGCGGCAAAGATGTGCTAATCCCATTTAGGGCAATAGCTTGAGTGGTGTCAGAGGAGTGGGGACGGGGGACGAGCAGATTATATACTGGCGGGTGGCGAATCTCGTGCCTGCTGCGCTAGGGCGCTCATGACGTACCGGTGATACGGAACGTCGCAGAGACTTCTGGTGAGGTACCAAAGAGGAAAAAGCAGTCAGTGGCATCACTTTCACCAACACGAACACCAACTGTAGAAGCAATGTATTGCAGCGCTCGACGGGGAGCGTGAAGATACTAAACGAAGCCTAGAGTAGCAAAGCATAAAGCAGTGTATAGCCCCGGGCATACCCAACGTGAACTCGACAAATCTCACACCCTTCAGTCCCCGTCCCACCCCCGAACAACCGCCCACTCACTCCCCATATCCTCCCTATTCCTATAAACAGCCCTAACCCCCTTCTCCCTCAACGCCTTAACAGCCGACGCCCTATACACAAACCCCTCATCCTCCTTCTCCGTTTCTTCCGCCCAACGCCAAAACTCCCTGTTCACCTCCAACTCCACATGGGTCAGATGAGGGAACAGGTACCTATCATACATCTTATACAACGCCCCACTCACAAAGACGCAATCCGTCATCAAGTCGTACCAGGTATGCAGTAGATGCAGTCGCTTGAGCGAAGCGGGAAGTAAATCTTTCAGCCTACCCCATGCGTAGCGGGGAAAGACGACGCTAGCGTCTACACACAGATTCTCAAGCTTGTACAAGTCAGCGAGAGACGCGGGGATCCAGTTCGGAGCCACGCGTCTATCCGTCGCCCCCGTGTTATACAGCGCCAGATGCCTTAGCGTCTCCCGATGTTTCCCCAACGCCTCAACAACGACGCCGAAATGAATAGTCGTTGGCCTATCGAACTTCGTCCACAGCTGGAACCTATGGTTATGATTCCGCGCCATGTGGTAAGCAAAGTGTGACAGCGACTTGCAGCATCGTATCACCAGACTCAAGACGTCGACGTGGAGGTAGCCGCCGCGCAGAGTGAGATGGCGGACGGTGGATGTGTGGTCGGGGAATAGACTCGCGTCCCAATGCCAGGACTGCCGTGGTTGGAGTTCGCGCAGGTTCCAGACTTCTAGTTGGTGTAGGTTGGGTAGTTGGAGGAGCTTTGCGATGCGGTCGATGTCTATGTGGGGGGTTCGTATGGTGACGTTCTTGAGGAGGTTGTAGGTTGGTGGCGTCGCCAAGAGCGGGGAGGGTAGGAAGGGGATTTCCCATGGTCGCGTGGATACCATGATGGAGAGCTCTGGGAGATTGAGTTTGCGGTAGTGGCCTTCTACGGCGTACTTTAGAGTATGTATATTTGGTGTGTGGAGATATAGCAATGCACATGCTGCAGCGCCGAAGTGAATATCTGGAGCTTGCAGTAGCCGTTTGACGACGGGGTCTGTAGTTAAACCCTGCAAGTCTTCGAGGGTTACTGGAGGGGTGTTGGGGTCATCGCTGTTCAATACCGCTATTCGGTACTTCTGGTTCCGATATCCGTTCCAGACTGCATTTAGCTTGAGCGAGCGCACCAGGGCGGCGAGAGAGGGATGGCTGAGGAGGGTTCGTATGAGAAGGACGGGGTTGAAGTCGGCACCGGCATGAATGTTGGCGTAAAGCGCTTCCGTCGCGGCTGGGTTGAGAGGCTTGACTAGACAGAGCTTGCAGAGAACTTTCTTGGAGTTCGTATCGGTGACCGCAGCGAAGTCGGCGATTTTCAGAAGCAGCTCTGGTGGTAGATCCCCGATACCCCTGGGTGACTGCCCAGCAGTTACCTGTAGTGTGTCATCATCGTGGGTTTGTGTTGAACTCATGACTGCCAAGGATTTGGTATTGGCCAGATGCTGACGATGTGGAAGATGAGCGAGTGTAACTTTCAGGGTTGTACCAGCAGTAAAGGCCATCGAGGGATCTTCAAAATCGTGTTAGATGAGCGGCGAGCGGGCGACTGCAATAGTGAACGTAAGCTGATGCCATTGTGTGAAGCTCCCTGACCGCGGCAAGTGTGAACGCCGACCTGCAGCAGAAGACCGGTATGCGTGAAATGCTGATAGTGAATGAAAAGGAAATGGGGTATCATATGCTCCTTCACCCAAACGCCAGTAAATGCAAGAGTAGTGTCAAGAGGCGGCCGTGAATCGATGCGTGAGCGTGCTGTCAGTCCGAATCGTATCCCACCAGCGCCCCTAGTAATGCCGGCTTCTTCGTCGGTACCGTAGTGTCCGTCTTCTCCGTCTTTTGATCAGATGATGATGAGATCGCAACTGCGTCCTTCGTTTCAGAGTCTCTTTTTCTCTTCAGGATGCCGAGGTTGACTTTCGACGTCGCTGAAGCCTCTTTGTTCAGGAATGGATCAACCACCGCCCTCGTGTTACCCACCAGCGTCTGCTGCAACTCCAGCCTCGACTTCTCTTTCGCTACGTCCGCCTTGAGCTTCTTCGTCTCACGAGCCGATTCCACAGCCTTCTCATCCTTCACCTCCGCCTTCCCAAACAATGGCTTCCATGAAAGCGCTTCCAACGACCCCTCGCCAGCCGTGGCAGCAGCGCCAAACTCCACAAGCCCAGCCCTCGTCCTATCCGCCTCGATCTCATCCACAATATCCAACCCCAAACTAAACTTCTCCTGCATACCCTCCTTATGCCTCTCCTCCCTCTTCCACACCTTCCTCTTCCCACGGAACACTTCCCTCAACTTCGCATTGACATCGTACGGATCCCGCCAAACCTCCGCTTTATCATACAACTCCTCCACCCTCTCCCTATTCTTCTTCTCAATCCCTTTCTCCTCCATCTTGCCTTCTAGATTCGCAAAAGCATCGTCCCGCCTCTTCTGCCTCTCCTCCTCTGTCAGGAACTTCAGCTCACCATCCGCTGTATCGTCCTTGGCAGTAGGTCCATAGTCGCGTCGTCGTGCCCCTTCAACGACTACGTATTCGCTGTTCTGCGGGTCGGTCCGTATTTCCCACCACCCGCCGCACGCGCTGTGCTTCATGCGGAAACTCCATATGGGCGTGGTGTGGTAGTTTCCTACTTTCTTCTTTTCGGCGTTGAAGCGGACACCTTGGCCGATTATGGCGGGTGGGGTGCAGTGGTTGCACCATACGGCGAAGGGGAGTTCGAAGCGGACGGTTAGGATGCCTTGGGTGATCTTGTTGGCGCGTTTGCCGAGCGGGTGCGAGGAGTTGTTGAAGCTGGGTGGGTTCGAGGCGTCGGGCGGGTAGTACCGCCCCATGTTGAAGCCCTGCATCGTGGCGGGTGGGGGAGGGAGGTTTACGCAGCGTGCGCAGGTTCGTGGTGGTTGAGAGGTTCATTGCGTGAGCGACGGTCGCGAAATTTGGCCGCGGGAGTGGATGACGTAAGCATACCTAGCCTTGCTATCCATCCATGGATGGCTGTGACGCGACTGTCACGCGACGAGGCTCTTTCACTGGAAGACGCGTCGTGACGTCATGGACTTCTGCGTCTCGCTAGCCTTCATGCACACGCATCCAACTTCCTGACTTGGAAGGTCAATTAAGGTTGCTGTTGATTGCGGCACTAAAAGGCTTGTCTCACAGCAGTGCCGTGACGCTTATCTCCGAGCCCTGAGAATCATACATGTACAGTAGAAGATCATCACACACAGGAACTCCAATGACTAGAATCGGAAGAATACTCGTCATCATATTGTCCGGATGCTCGGTCTATGCTAGCCTTGCGTCCAAACGCCGTGGAACCTCAGGCTATGTTGCCTCAATGGCGACAGCTTTTCGTCAATACAGATATCCGGCTCCTCCTCTTCCTCCTCGCGGGCCGGTCTTGTGTGATTTGATCAACCATCTAAGCCTCGTCGGTGATGAGCTTAGTGATCTTGCCAATAGCGATTGTCTGACCCTGGTCACGGAGGGTGAAACGTCCCAGCTGTGGGTAGTCCTCGAATCGTTCGACACAGATGTTTCCCGCTGTACCAGTGATCTGCAAGCGCGCGATGATGCTCATGCCCTTGGTAGCGAAACCAGGTGCCTTCTTCGACTTCCTTCCAGTGCCCTTCTCCAGCTTGTGCAGTAGGGCGGTGATGGTAACCTCTTCTTGTGCGGCATGGACGTGGAGCACGCAGTTGAATCCGGCTGTTAGGATAGACTTGATGTCAAGCAGTACGACCTGAGCCTCGAACTGGGAGACGCAGTGGACGGGGCGCTTTGGTGAGCACAGAACGTATCCCTGGTCATCAAAGTTAGCAAGCAACCAGAACAATCTTCCAATCTTTGCTTACAGGCAGAATGTCTTCTTCTTCAACACCCCGAAGCCTCACACGGATCTGGTCTCCACAGGTTGCGCCTGGGATTTCCTCTTCTTGTTCACCGTACAAAGCGGAGATGTGAATGGTTTGTCGGTTGGGCATCATGAGGTACCTAATAATGTCAATACAAAGCAGATCAAAGCATGTAACACTGTAACTCACTTCTGTTCCTTCTTGATGATACCAGACTCGATCTTGCCCTCAATCATAGTACCCATGTCCTTGTACTTGGCGGCGATGGGCATCATGAAAGGCGCATTGAGCTTACGCTCGAGCGCTTGCATGTTGTCTAGGTATTCGAGCAGAGATGGGCCATCGTACCAGGGAGCGAGGTCCTTGGGTACACGGGTCTTGATACCTGTGAATGTTTGCGCGCTGACTGGCATCATGCTGATGTCTGTTTTGGGGTTGTACCCGAGACCCTTCAAGAACATGACCACCTTGCTGGTGCACTCCTTGAAACGGTCCTCTGACCACTCAACAGTAGGGTCGTCCATCTTGTTGACGACGATGAGGATCTTGTTGACACCCTGTGTCTTGGCCAACATGGCGTGCTCTCGGGTTTGTCCACCCTTCTCGAAACCTGTCTCGTATTCTCCCTTGCGTCCAGAGATGACGAGAATACCAACATCGGCTTGCGAGGCACCACTGATCATGTTCGGTACGTATGTCTTGTGGCCTGGCGCGTCCAGGATGGAGTATCGTCGCTTCTCTGTCTCGAAGAAACCTCGGCCGACTTCGATAGTTTTACCCTGCTGTCGCTCTTCTTTGTTCAAGTCAAGCGCCCACGAGATGTACCATGTTTCACGACCAGCGTCCTTGGCTTCCTTCTTGTACTTGTCGAGTGTACGCTCGTCGACCATGCCGGTGGAAATGAGAATACTTCCGCCGAGGGTGGACTTTCCAGCGTCAACGTGACCCAAGAAGATGATGTTGACGTGCTCTTTTCCGTAAATCTCGGCAAGGGTGGCCTCGTCAACGACTTCGTCCATTTCCTTCTCGACATCCTGTGCCTTGGCCTTCTCGGCAGCCTTCTCCTTCGGTGTCGGGCTGTTGCGGCCAGAGGAAGGTGTTGGCGAGGTTCGGCCAGAGCCTCCAGACGCCGGGGTGGGCTCTGCAGTCTTCTCAATGGCCTTTGCAGCGGTGACCTTGGTGCCGGCCTCAGCGGTGCCCTTCTCCTTGTCTGCCTTCTCCTTCGCTGCCGATGGAGCGGCGGGGGTGCCCAGGCTCAGGACCTTGGTGCCGCCTGCCTTCTCGACCTTTGGTGTTGTGGTGTCGCCTCCGATGGAGAGGACCTTTGCCTTGGGCGCGCTGTCGCCACCAATCGAGAGAACCTTTGCCTTGGGCGCCTCCTTCTTAGCCTCGGCGGGTGCGGCACCCTCTGAGCCAGCCATATCGGTGTCGCCTCGCTTCGCTATCCGTACGGGCGCCTGGCCTTGCTGCGCCTGCTGGGGCTGGAAGTTTTGTTGCTGGGGGTATTGCTGTCCGTAGTTGGGGTATCCTCCTTGCTGGCCGCCGTATTGCTGCCCGTATTGCGGGTAGCCTTGCTGCTGTTGGTAGCCACCGTATTGCTGGCCACCGTATTGGTTGTACCCGCCATATTGCTGCTGGCCGTACTGGTTGTAGCCCTGGTAGCCTCCGTAGGCTTGGCCGGGGACGAATGTGCTGGCGCCGGGCGTGAATGTCTGGGCACCTGGTGTGAACGTGGGCGTGTTGTTGAGGTTCATGCCCTGCGCCTGCTGCGCGAGGCGCTCCTCCTCTTGCTCCCAGCTGTCGGCCATGGTGACGTCGGTCTCGCGGGGATGGGTCGTGTCGTCGGGGTGGTGTAGTGCGACGGCGTGCGAATTTTGTGCGGTCGAGTCGCTCGTAAATTGGAGAATGCGTGAAGTCGACCCGCGGCCAGGGAGCGACTGTCAGGTATATAAGCGGACGGGCGTCGAGTGTCGTCGGCGAAAAGTGAAAATGTGCCGGGTCGCTGCTGCCCACGCAGGATTTGGCGGGGTTGCTTTGGGTGGCTGTGTGGGGCTGACTCAACGCCTCGCTGCCTAACATTGGCCAGGGCGCCCAGCAACAAAGGCACTCACCAACCTCAAACATTCACTTTGTCGTCACTTGCCGCACTTAATCCCGGTTGCGTTCCCGGCAACCTGATATCTGACCTCATGGTTCCTCTCTCCCAACCACTGCATCAACCGCCCCTTCCACATATAGAAGGGTGAAGCCCAACCACAGGGCAAGATGGAGGCAATCTTAGCAAAGGTATGACTATGCTTTGACTCCCAACACGTCATAACTGACAGGGAGTCATCTTCTCGTATTCTTGAATTATGCTGACACGTGATAGGTCACCCAGCAGGCTATGAGCTATGCTATCCGAAGCGGCATAGCAATCACCAGTCACTATGCACTCAAGCAATGCGGCCGACTGATGAAGACGGTCGATGGTCGAGAAAAGCAGGAACTCGCTACTCTGCAGTTGAGACTCGACTCCAAGATCAAGATTATCTCACCAGCAATCGACATGATCGAACTGATTGCGGCACGCGGAAACACCTCGCTTGAGTCCGCAGTGGGTCTTACCAAATCTCTTCGGTGGGACATCCAGACCTTAGGGAGTCGTGTCGAGAAGGCTGTCGCTGAAGAGCAACTTGCGAGAAGAGGCAGCTCTAAAGCAAAATCACGAGATCAAAACGATACCGAGCTCAAGATCATCATCGAAGAGATGAAGAGGCTGCTGGAGCGGATTGAAGACGCGGTGCCGCTGATAAATTTGGCAATCACCACATCTGGTACCAGTCTCTCAACTACGCTCCCGGCTACTGTATCTCCATCACGACTTTTACAAGCTAGCACCTTTCTCACTTCTGGCGACATGCAATATTGCGCATCGAAGCCTAGAGCTCAGCAAATTGGTCCCACCTTCACACTCTCTATGTACATGTTGTTCGCTGGATACGCGCATCGAGCTCATGAAGAAGACGTGCGAGAGACAACATGGAAGGAGGTCATGCATAAGGCGCGTGTTACACTGATGCGAGTTCCACTGGACAATGTCTATGACTATCCGACGCCTTTTGGGCAGGACAGTCGACGCGCCGACGAGGCTAAACACCCTCACATCCCATCCGACAGCGTACTGCAAGAGTTCGCTTACCAGCTGCTCATCGTTGAAGACTTGGACGACGGCCGTATGCATGAGTTTGAAGATGACGAACCCCAGCCAGGACCATATGATGGTGTCGAGCAAGCGGGCGTTCGTGAGATCATACCCATACATGAAGTGTCAAAGATCTTCTACGCCGACACGGGCAAGATACTGAACATCGGTTCCGACAATGAAAGCAACAACCCTATCTTGTTACTGAAGCGAGACGTCAATGCAGCACCGCCACGCCGCATGATGGAGCGCGATGCCGAGGAACCCGGCTATGAGTCGGACGACTCACATACCGTTGCTGAAGATGAGGAAGACCCAGAGCAAACAGAGTTGGAAGAGCAACTGCGACGCGAGTCGACACCGCACCTTGAAGAGCCCCCTCCGCAGAACACCGGTCCGCAAGAGCCCGAACAGCCTTCATACCCCTGGCGATTACCTCCCACGCTGGACCTGGAGTGGATGGCCTTCGAAGTATACACCGAAGACCCCACCACCGACTCCGAGATCGACGAAACAGAGGACCTCACTGAAGACGTTTCTCCCCCATCCCCAGCAGCCACACCCACACCACCCGACTTCCTCGGCCGCTTCTCCAACCTCAATCTCCGGCCTAGCACACCCACCTCTCCACAACCGAATTCCAGCAACCAGATGATTCCCTCGCCGCAGAAGGCTTCTGCGCCCACACCACAATACCAGCAACAAGCCCCTACATCTCTCCCTGCTATCAAGACGTCGCTTTCACTTCTGGAAATGTTGATTCGCTTGACTGCTCTCCAGCAATTCCAGCAATCTTCCCACCTCGCCATTCCAGATGAGTTCCTCAACTTCTTCCTCTCGGATAGCAGTACAGTAGGTGCCGGTGGCGATTCGGAAATGCGGCGACGGGTGAGGAGAGAAGCGAGGATGAGAGTAGGCTTCGATCCCTACGACGAGAGTCCGATCAAGAGGAGAGGAGAAGAATACCTAGAGCATGAATTACACGAACACGGGCATGACCAGGTACACGACCACGATCGCGACGGGTGGACAGATACGCCTACTGCGAACGACGGTAGGGGTTACGATTACGATAGCTATCCCATCGGTCAGCGCGGTTCCTCACCATACTCGCGCGCGCGGGGTAGTACACCAACCGTGTCCAATTCTACGCCTATGCCTTCTTCTGGCCATCGTTCGAATTCCTCCGCCGAGTTCTCACACACGGCAAGGCATAGTCTGGGTAACGTCTCCTCGCCAAGTCCTCTCCTCAGACGAGCAACCACACAACCGGGTCAACATCTCAACCGGATGAAGCAGCCCAACTTCTCGCGGAGGTCAAGCAATAACACAGCGTTACCACGGACGGGGAGTGCGCCGCCTGATACGCCGCCTAGTAGCGTGGCGAGACCGAATTAACAGCTTTGTAACTCGAACCGGGCTAACGAGAAAACGATCTTTACGACGGCGGAGTTCGACGAGCGAGCATGTGCGGGGTTTGAAGATTTGGTTCTTTATTTCATGTTCAAGTCCAGTAAAGCGAGCGATGTGCAGCATCAGAATGGCGTTCTAGATACCACCTGTCTTTTGTTTATAGAATGCACCTTCGAATATCATGTATTAGCGTAGCGTAGCGAGCGAGCACTCCCCACTGATCTTCCATAGAATACCAAAAAGTAGGATATTCTCACATGAGTCACTATCCTATCAAGATAACCTTCCTCTCAAACAACACACAACAAATAACCAAAACATAAAATCCCATCGCGCCGAAAACACCACACATCATTCATATTCATATTCACATATCCATGCCCCTACCCCTCCACCCATCCAATCCCATCCCATCCCACCAAACCCCCTACTCCCAATCCTCCTCCTCATCGCTCTCCTCAGTCACAACCTTCTTCTTCCCCTCCTTCCCATCCTTGCCGTCTTGCGGACTCCCCGGCGCCCTCGTCGTAGTCCCAGAAACAAGATCATAACTCGCGTCGCTATCCGCGACACTCTTTTCATCGTTTGATCGGCGGGGTTGCGCGGGTGTTGGTTTAGCGTCGTCGTTGGGTTTGAGGGTTTTGACGGAGGCGGCGAGGTCGGTAGGGGGTTTGGGGGTGCTGGTTGTGCTGGTTGCGGGGAGGGGCTTTGTGGTTGTGGTAGAGGTAGATGGGGCGGTGGCGGTGGTGGTGGATTTAGTCGTAGGTTTAGTAACGGTAGCGTTGTCGTCTGAGTCGTCGTCTGAGTCGTCTTCTTCGGAGGAATCGTCTTCGTCGTCATCTTCTTCTTCGTCGTCGTCATCGTCGTCTTCTTCTTCCGAGTCTTCGTCCCAGGCTACTTCTTCGTCGGCGGCGGGTGTGGATGCTGTTTACATGTTAGCTTTACGTTCCTTTCTACAAGTCATAAATTCAACTCACCCTTGAGCATCTCCCTCCTCCTCTGCTCCTCACTCTCAATAACATGGCGCAAGAAATAATATCTGCACCAAAACACCTTATACTCCACCTTCTCCGGCACACACTTCTCCATCGCACTCCTCAGCTCCTCATGCTTCTCCAGATCCTTGGCAATAGCCTCCGTCTTCTTCTCCACATCAAAGCCCGCCTTCCAGTTCTCCCACTCCGGACTCGCGGGGTCTTTGAGGAAGGAATCGAGCGTCGAGTGGATAACGTGGAGTTGGGCGTCGAAGCGCGTGGCGTGCACAACCTTCTTGCCGCTGCTGTCTTTGGATTCGAAGAGCACGTCCCCGTCTTTGGCGGCTTGCGAACCGGCTTCGGGAGGCGCGATGGTTACGGCGTCGCGGAGGAAGTTGCGGATGTTGCTGCCGAATTTGAGGAGCGCTTCGTCGGCGGCGTCTTCGGCTTTTTCTACGTCTTTGAGGCGCTTTGCGGCTTCGGAGCGGAAGCGCGATAGTATGCCTTCTGCCTCCTTTACAATGTCTGCGGTGAGGGATTCGGGTCGGTCGGGATGGGCTTCTGTGTCTTCGGTCGCTTTCTCGGTGGAAGCGTCTTGGGGGGTGGACGCGGATCTGGAGCTCGAGGCGTCGCCGGGTTGGAGGGAGATCTTGCGCGCGTGGCTGATGATGTTGGAGACGCTGGCGGAGGCGTTCTTGACCTGTGGCGCATATTGCTTGCTTGCGTTGTCGTAGTATTGCTCGCCCTACACCGCACATGGTCAGAAAGGGTAGCTTGAACCCCATACGCCTGTCTTACCTGCTTCCTCACATTTCCCAGAAATCCTCCTAGACGCGCCGCCCACGGGCTGCTGGATATAGCTTTGTAAGCATCCTGGAACTCGGCGTTGAAGTTGTTGGTCGTCTCCTGGTGGGTGTTATCTCCGCTGGCGGACTGCTTGGTGGGGTCCTGCGGGTAGCTCTCCTCCTGGATGTGATCGTAGGCGGAATCCATAGCTACGACTGTCCAGAAGGGAGGTTGTGTATAGGGTGGGGGCTAAGGATGTTGTTGTGGTCGTGAGACACAGGCTGGTTGGGTCAATCAAGGGTGCAGGTCAAATGCGGGCGGGGCCATGCATGAGCTCCGCAATTGCCGCTAGTAGTTGGGCGGCGTGCATCATCAGCTCAGGCACGCTCGCGTTACACAAGCAATGGTCGGGGCTGTTGACGCGACGACAATGTATTCATTTTGGGTCTGAAATTTCTCCTCCGATATGCTCATGGATGGCCGTCACACCGGCCTAATGGCGTCGCCACTCGCTGCTGATGTGCGCGCTCGCTGCTCGGTGTCTGTTGTGTGCATCCATAGATCCCCATCTATGCAGTGGTCACCCACATCATCCGTAACACTTCGACTGCCTCAGCTGGCTTGGTATCGCTGCTCCTCTTTCCTCCCCTCTCCATTTCACCTCTTCTTCTTGCCAACCACCGTCGTAAAGCCCTCCTCATCAATCTCGGGCTCAGGCTTAGCCGCCTTCGGTTTCGCAGGCACAAGCGCAGGCGCATCATCCATATCGACATCCTCATCCTCATCCGTCTCCTCATCCACACTATCCCCCTCAAAGTCCTGATTCGTCTCCTTGACATTAACACTCCCAGTCGCAACCTCCTTGCCCTTCCTATCTTCCCACTTCTTCTGCAGCGCATCCACCATTGCTGTGTTGCCCTCGCCAATCTCCTTCCGTATCGCCATGATCTCGCGCGCAACAGCGACTTCGGTCTCGTCTTCTACGCGCACGCCGAACTCGTCCTCGAGGACTTGTAGTAGGACGACTTCCACATCTTCTTGGTCTGTGAGGGGTTCTGCGGCGAAGAGTTCGGAAATTTGGCCTGCGAGCCAGTCGCGCTTATCCGAGGAGTCGGGGCCGCCCCATTGGTTTTGGACGGCGACGGTGAGGTTGTTCCAGTTAAAGAGCGCGTGCCAGATTCCGAGGTCAAACTTGTCCTGGTGTTGCTCTGCGGGGAATGTTAGAAACAAGATGTGTATATTGGCGCGACTACTTACCGGCGATTGGGCCGAATGCTGAAGTCATTTTGGGTTGTGTTGCTGAGAGAATCGCTGAGCGTGGGCTTGCGTGACGGAATATCGACAATTTTGCCCGTTATCGATAGCGCCCCGCCATTATTTCATCACGCACACGTGAAGACGCGACATCGCGTTTCGCCACACCTGGGCAGTCAATGCAGGTTATCAGCGTCGCATTTGCTTTTTGCAGGTGAATCTGCATCTCCGACGTGATGCGTCTGATAATGGGTGTGGTCTCACGATTTCCTCACCAACCACTCCAATTCCTTCGCCTGTTCATCCTCAACAATCTGCTTGAACTTGTCTACCGTCAAGAAATCATGATCTGAGAACTCAAAGCCGGGTATTACAGTCTGAAAAGTCGCGTTAGTCAGATATTATGTGGTCAGCGATCATAGGTGAAAGCACGTACCTCGCTGATCAATAATCTCTCCCCCTCCGCTCCGTCGAGCAAGAAACTTGCCTTGTATTTCCCGCCCTCGACGATCCACACACTCTTTTCTCCCCTCGTGACGTCGGTCCCAACAACGAACGTTTCAATGCGTTTCTTAGTGCCAGGCTCGTCGGCGTGGATCAGGACGTAACGACCTCGGCCTGAGATGAGAGTGTGTACCTTCGTGTACCGATTAGCATCAGTACTTCACTTTCACTATCATACATACCGTCCTCCCCTTATTCCGATGAAAGTGTCCCTGGGGGTTCACTGCACTCAACATATAGTATATGCTCGTGCTCGCGTTCCTGATTGCGTTGTCACCTGACATGGGTTTCTCCGCCGTATTCTTCACATCCTGTTCCTCATCCCCACCGTTCTTCACTAAGAAAGGGTTGGGAATGGTAAGCGGGTTACGATCGATTTCCGCATAGTAGCCGCCTTCGACGTGTACCTGGAGGTTGAGTGCTGAGATGACGGCTTGGGTGTTGGCGGGTTCGGTGCCGGAGGGGTTGGGGGTGTAGATTTGGGTTATCTTGGCTGCGGTGGAGGAATTGCGCGACATCTTGGATGTGGGATGATTAGCTGACTCGATGTGGATGGGATGGGATGCGTGAGGCTGTCGGTGTTGGTGATCGATGACGTTATCGCCGCTAGTCGCTGATAAGATGGGCAGGAAGTCGCGCTACAAACCTCAGACAGCATCGACGCGTCCACGTCGTTCACTTCCAACACTCCAACACTCCAACACTGCGCGACGGCGTCCGGCTTCAGCGTAAGATCTGACACCAATGAAATGGCGCACTCTTCGACGGTGGCGTTCACTGCACCCGAAGCCAACGGCATGTATGCACGCTTCGGCGTACAGGCCCTTCCAATCCAATCATCGAATGCTACATCGGATGAGTACAGCCTTGGTTAATTTGCGACGACATACTTTCTCTATGCATGCTATCGGATGGTGGGTGGACGGCCAATGATGTCGAGGTAGGCCCCCGCATACATGCTTCATGCGGCACAGTCGCTGCAAGGCTGTATTGCATCTTGTTTCTCCCTCCCGGGTCTCCTTACTTCCTACCCATCTTTCATTCCTTCCGCAATAATGGGATGTTGCAACTTGTTCAGGTTTTCCCGTCGAAAGGATCGAGAGAAGCCTGGGACACCGGCACTACAAGTCGCTGTGGCCACCAGTGACGACTTGCAGGAGAAGCGGAGCGAGGAGGGGCCGAAAACCTCCTCCACGACGGATGTACAGTCAACGAGCACCAGCACCCCAGAACTGGTAGCGGAAAGCTTACCCGGACGTCTATGGAACCTGGCATACGACCAGCTCAAATCAAAGGATCCGAAATTGATCGAACACTATGAGGGCATCCTTTCAAGCCAAATCGGTGGACAAGAGCTTAAGGCCGTGGACCTCGATACACAGATCAACAACATCAGCTCAGGGCAGCCAAGATCACTGCAGATGCGACAGCTCGTTGACTCTGGATTGCTCAGGACGGAGAAGGCAGCTGCGACTAACGAAGCACTCGCGCAAGGCCTGCAGGTGTTCAATGTCGTCAAGGATAGCGTCGCAACAGCTACCAGAGCTTCTCCAGAAGCTTCTATAGCTTGGGTACCGATCTGCCTTGCTCTTGATGTATGGCTGGCGAACTTTGATGATGCAAGCACATGGCTGATGCATGTCAGATACTTATGAATCCACTCACCCAACAGTCTTCTAATAGAGATGGAATCGCTTACGTCGTATCGAGGATGGATTGGTACTGGCATCTAGCTGATCTTCTCCTAGAGAGAAACCAAGAAGCCCGACGATCGCAGCCGCTGCAAGATCAACTCGAGAAGAATCTCGTCGACCTTTACACTCGTCTTCTGGCATACCAGATCAAAAGTATCATTACATACCATCGCAAACGTGGCACTGTTTTTGCAAGAGACCTTGTCAAGTGGGATGATTGGGAAGGTGAGCTGGCTGCAATAAAGGAGATGGAAGAATCGATACGCCAAGATGCAGCTCAATTCAGCACGCATGAAATCCGTAACCAACTCCAAACTATTGCGGAGAAAGCCGAGTCACAGGACATCAGCCTGCACAACATTGTGGTGAGTCTCCAGGAACAAACGGCGCACTCTCTGGCGTATACGAAGAGTGTCGCGGACAACAAGTGTCTTCAAGACCTGTTCCAGACGAACCCCAGCCACGATAAAGAACGGCTCGAAAATGCAAAAGGGGGATTATTGGATGGTTCTTTTCGGTGGATACTTAACAACGCGGATTATCGGCGTTGGCGCAATGACCGTGAAGGGCGGTTACTCTGGGTCGAAGGGTGAGTTAGCAGCATTCGATGTCGTGGTTTCACCTCATAGAAGGGAAAACCTGAACAGGTCTGGAGCCTACATCGACGCCAGGCCACCTATCTTGTATGCTTCTATGTTGATGGAGGCTGCAGACCTGTTCAGGTTTTCCCTAGGTTGACATGGTTTGATGAGGAATCGTACTAATAACTTCTAGTTCACCCGGTCAAGGCAAAACCATGCTCATGTGCGGCATCATTGACGCACTCGAACAAACCCTGGCGGCGGGTGATCTCATATCTTACTTCTTCTGCCAGACATCCGAACCGCGCAACAACAACGCAACGGCAGTCTTACGGGGTCTCATCCATCATCTGATTGGTCAACAGCCCTCACTTGTACGCTATGTACGACTTGAGTATGATCGCGTGGGCGACAAGTTATTTAACGACGCAAACACATGGACGGCTTTATCCAAGATCATTATCAGTATGCTGGGTGACTCATATATACGGCAAGCGAACATCTACCTCATCATAGACGCTTTGGACGAATGCATCGACTCGGACGATCGTAGAAGACTCTTGGAACTGATTGTACAGATTTCAAGGAAGCTACCACACACCAAGTGCATAATCTCCTCACGCGGCTGGAACGATATTCGCGATGTACTTACTGAGCATCCTCAAATGCTCCATCTTCAACTCGACCCCAAATCCGAAGCTATACTTGATGCGGTCGATACCTACATCGAACACAAAGTCAAAGCGTTGACTGATAAGAAGAGATTGGGTCCATCGGATGCCGAAGCGATCCGTGACTACCTGAAGAAGAATGCAGGAGGGACCTTCTTGTGGGTAGCGTTAGTCTGCAAGAGGTTGGGGTTCTCGAAACGCGTGTTCTACGAAAAGGACATGCAAGCCTTCCCTCCCGGGCTCGAGCAACTGTATGGAAGAATGCTCCAGCAACTTCAGAGCTTAGATGAGCCGGAATCGAAGCTTTACAAATTCGTGCTCGGGGTCGTGCTGACATCACCAAGACCTCTTGAGACGTACGAATTGGCCTATCTGGTGAAGGAGCTAGACGATGTTGGAGATAAAGTAGAAACGATGCGAGACATCGTTCGAGAATGTGGGTCATTTCTCTCAGAGCAGAATGACGAAGTCCTCTTTGTCCACCAATCCGCCAAAGACTACCTGCTGGACCATGGCAAAAGTGCTGTATGCCCAGACGGAGAGAAAGCGTTGCGTCTTCATACGCTCTACAGATCGATTGAGGTTTCGATATCCTTTACCCGAGGACAAACGATCAAAGGGACACCTAAACCACATTATCATGAACACTGGCAGAGGGTTGTCAGGGAAGTGTACTGGCTAAAATGGACCTACTTACCTCCGGAGGCTTATGGAGATCGGGATTTCCCTCTCGTGATTCTCATGGAGCAATGCTACATGTGGGTTGACATGTTCTGCATCCGAGAGGCATACAAAGAAATGAAGTTTCTTCAGCTCTTCATTGGGCAGCTCAATAATCTATTATCGGTGTGTATTAGCCATCAAGTGATCTAGCTGCCCTTTTTTAACGGAATTCAGGGTTGTAGCGACTTATCCGAGCGTTATGATTTCATCGAGTCGATCTTACAATCCATGAAAGCGAAGGAGCAACTCATGGAGGTATGTGCTAGATATCAATTGACCTTCACAAGCAAAAGGACAGATAATAGAGGCTTACTAAGAAGGCGTTCGTTACCATTGAACCTCAGCGCGATTCCGGATTCGACTTGGAACATAGAAGTCTAAAGAAACATGTTGTTTTATAGAACAATGTATGATGCGAGAGGCCCAGCTCAATGTTCAAACTTCTGCCGCTATTCTTCTTTCTGATGTGAGGCGTATTAGCCCTCCGGCATGCTGATAAACCAAACGTTGTATAGCTTCAGCACTAGAAACCTAATTAATCAGATCCGACTGGCCACCTTTGTGTGTGTTAGCAAGACATTACGCAGCTGCAGTGGTATTTCCTACTCTCGCATGGTAGAGATCGAAAGTATTAAGGTTCCATAGCTCCGCTGTAGCATGCTTTGACAGTATTCAAGGCTATGGGCTGAACGTTCTCTGCTAGAACGTATCGAATATCTCGTACAACATGATCTTCATTTTGTCCAAGAGACGCGCGAGAATATTGGTCTACATCGAATTGGATGCACATACCTCATTTAATGTATCACACGCCGTAACTTGTCATAGATTCCCCACATCAGTCGAGCCAATGTTTCACGACAGACGTAGTAGCTGATACGCACATGGCTGTCACACAACAAACTCCACTCAAAAGCTCGGCTGACCCAAGATATGACCAGACTGTACCAATCTTCTCTTCTGCTCCATCGTTCGCACTGTCGGCCACGCCTTCGTTGTCTTTGTAAGCCGCCAGATCAGCGCACTGAGTTGGACAGAGCACTTCAATAATTCCACATCGGCACCCTAGAGAATACCACAAACTGAAGTAGCCATGCGAGTTCAAGAGGAAGCCGTCACTGCGGACCGTCAACTATCTCAACCCTCCCCTGACAACGAGCCCGACACATCGACCCAGTCCAACAAACAACCCGAATTGATCGCCAACGAGGAACAATCTGAAGTCGAGCGTCAGGAACCTCACGAGCTGGACAATAAATCAAGCGGTGAACAAGCACCCAAGCGGAGACCTGGACCACTGAGCGAGGAGCAAAGGCTGGCTGTGAGGAGTCGTCAGGCCAAGATAACGTGCACCCGTTGCCGTGAGAGGAAGATCCGTTGCAGTGGTGATCCCGGTGATGGCTCTGGGTGCAGATACTGTGCGAGATCTGGCGTTGGGGAAACGGAATGCCGGTTTGGGGTTGTGGGGTCAAAAGCTGTAACGAAAGTGAAGGGTTAGAATCATACTTTGATGGCTTGGAAGGGCCTTGGGGTAGGGTAAAGTAGCCGCCACGGATAGCTCTTAAGATATTTTGCTAACTTCTTACTAGTATGTAGCCTCCTTGCTACGCTTCAATTAAGGCGATTCTTAGATATCTTGTTACTCGTGCGAGCAGCTTGATGGATGAGGACCGAAATAACAATCTTCGGAGGGGAGTATAGCTGGTGGAAGGGCATTGGTTGCGTTTAGGAGAAGAGTTGCTCCAGAAGTCACGCCCGGCTCGATAGCGGTATCGACGTCGTCTGTATCATCAGCCGGATGGACTACCTCGTCATCATCAAATGTGTGTCGGGTGGAATCTGCTTCTGCGCAAGTTAGCTCTTTTGCGACTTCAAATGATGTATGAGATATGAACATACCGTCATCATCCATAGTTGTGTCAATCATATTCTGCTTTCCCTTCCCTTCTCCCGCCCGAACGCGCTCTCGAACGAATTCTATGTCGCTCAGGTGTATCTCTGCTGACGAGGTGTTCGAACTGTCCTTCATCCTCTTCATTTTGCCCTCTACCAGTAGATCGTAGACATTGTTCCAGTCGTCGATACCGGGCATTTCGTCGGCGAGGTTACCCAAGGCCCGCAAGATCTCAATAGGCCACCACTGAAGGTCTTTGAGGTAGCGCATAGATAGTGGAATACACGCAGTGCTCTTGGTAGTGGTTTCCCACTGAGATGTAATCTTCGTCGCGAGATCCAGTCGCTCGTCACGGTCGTGATGCTCTTTTGGTAGATACATGGTATTATCGACAGTGAAATGAGGATTTTGAGACTGACAGGAGAGCATTCCTACTACTGATATAGATGGGTAAGATGGCAGTATTTTATTTGCTACTGTCACGCGGGATAATGCAAAAGACTGTGATTACCCGTGGAGACAGCAAGCATCCGTGGTTACGTATCACATCTCTCTTGATCAAGAAACGTGATCGCCGGGGCTTTGACAATGAAATCATGATTCCCTAAGTAACCGCACAAACTTCCGCAATCCCTACGACCAGTCCGATTCATAGTACTCATCCGATACATAATAATCCTCGGGCGATTCCTCCTCTGTAGTGGTGACTTCTTCGCTATCATCTGCAGCATCTCCCTTCAGCCATTGATCTAGTCTCTTTATCTGCTTCCGCGAGACAACAAAACGTTCCTCATACGCCGCCCGAACTACGGTTCTTGTTCTTGACTTGAACGTCGCGGGATGGGATAACACGAACAACACTGCGTTGTACGCCTTGTCGCCATTCATTTTATCATCCTCAAATTCGCCCAGCAGGATGAGATACAGCAACCTGAAAGCGGCGTCGCGTGCTTTCGACTTAACACCCTTGGTATCTTCATTCTCTGGGTCCCAATCTATCCTGCAGAGCCTCAGATCGCTGAAGATCTGGTCGATGCGTCGTTTGTCGAGGACATCAATGCCGAGAAACTCGTATGTTTCGCATAGAACGTGGTACTGTTGGAGTTCGGGGGGAAGATTCCTGAAGCATTGACGATAACCCGATTGGATTCCCTTCAAAGCTACGTCGAAGAGAGGTATTGGGCCGTGGACCAAATCGGTGACGTCCGGCTGGGCTTTGGCTTGGAAATCGGCAAAGGACGACAGATAAGGTATCTGCGAGAGGTCGACATCGTATTTGACATCTCCGATCGTGATAAGAGTATCTTTGGGGGTACTATCCACTTCTGAAGGTGCATGCTGCCGAGTTGCAGGATAGCATCAGTCTCGCCCTCTTCTCTGAGTTCCAAAATTGCCTACCTGAGTTGGTGCATGCGTGTTTGGGGCGGGATTCTCGCTCGTCATTCTGAAGCTGGGGCGATTGGGCTTTTAGTAACACGCTAACCTAGGAAAACACTAAACAGCCTAGAGCCTACGTTAATTTTAGGTTACCTACTTTGCAAGTTTTTGTCCTAATGTAGTCTGCAGACCTGTCTACCTAGTCTTTTCTTCTTATGTGGTGGTAAGAGCGAAACAGCGAACAATGCGGGGTAACTCGCTTCCAATCCCCAAACTTGCGCGTCGTTCGAGAAAACAGCTCATAGAGGCTTCGATTTAGTCATGTTCGTACTTTTACTGGTGTGCGACATTGGATCTGCAGTGTGCCACACGTCTATTGGTGCATGTCAAGATCGGTCAAGCCCCACGCGCCACTGAGGCGCAGCAATACACAACTCGGAATGTTACAATTACACGTGACAGTTGCGGGCACTACCAGTCATGTCATGTACTAGCCTGAGGTCTAATCTGCACTATGTCTTATCTACATTGCTTCAACCTCTTACCCGATCCTCAACTTCCCCATTTTGTGGTGCGTCCTCCGTCTCGAACGACACGGCCCGATTTTCTGGTGTTTCTTGCGCCTCCTCTGGCTCCAGCTCATCGTGCTCCTGTTCCGCACGCTCATTTTTTTCGTCATCGTCTGTCTTGCCACCTTCCTCATCGACATCTGCCTCATAGTGAATGCCGTCTCTTCCTCTTTAGCGGCAAGGTCGCTGCTCCACGCGCTTCTTGTACACTCGAGGCAGCCTCGTCAACCGTATCGTCATGGGTCGCTATGCTACTCGCGCGGTCGTTGCCACGTCTTGCCATGACTGATGAGCGCCGGCTGCGAGCCATCGAGAGCCCTGACTCTGCGACATCCACGTCAGCCGGTAGCGTTTGGTTATTGGCACTGTCTTGGGTGTTGGGTTCGGTGGCTGGAGCTTCGCGTCGTCGTCTCTTCCGTTGCCTTCCATCGAGATGCTGACTTCCCCGCTGGGCCTTCGTCGCGCCATTCTGACCCTCCTCGCCGGTAGTCCCGTCGGGGTTTGAAGGTGCAATATGTAATTGCTTTCGACTGTTGGTAACAGAGTCTTCGTCTTCTTCTTCTTCACGTAGGTCACGGAAGTGATCAAGAGCGGCTTTGACGTCTGATTCTGCAAATGCTTTGCCTCCTCCACGGCCTGCTGGTCTTGCCTTCCACGCCTCTTCTATCTGCGCCCATGCTGCATCCTTTCGACCTTTTGTGATGCGAGCTAGCTTATAAAGTAACTTCGTCAGATTCCTTTGGTCGCTGCAGCTGTGCAGCGCCCGATTGGTCGGCTTTCCAAATTTGTCTAGCTGCCGAATGTTTGGGGGAACAAGGGCTTTAATATCAGTGGCGTTCCAGTAGTACTTGATCCACAGTTCCTGCTTCTTCATCAAGGTCTCCGGGTCATCTTCATCTTCTGGAAATATTCGTTGTGGACGTGGTTGGGGGGTTGCAACATCATTCTGGGCTGGGGCGGCTTCCTCCTCTAATGGCATAGCCGCCGGTGGCAATCCAACGCTGTCCCGGACAAACTCCAGATCGGATGATTGTAGCTGCGGTTCGTTGGCAGTCGACTCGTTGAACATCCTCGTCATGTGGCCGAGGTTAAGGAGTTCCACGAATCGATGCCGTCCCCCATCGCCCGGCATACCACTGGCTAGATAGCTTATGGCTCGGAGGATGGGTAGAGGCCAGGCGATGATGTGCCCAGGGTATTGCATCCCCTCCGGGATGATGTCTGTAGGGTTTGCGACATTCCACATAGACTGTATGTTCTTGACAAGGCGAACGCGCTCGAAGGGATCGGGAACGCCAAGAGATTGTTGCATGGTGGGATTCGTGGTAGGTAGATTTTACGATGCTCTGTCGAGCGTCTAAGGAGCACAAATATACATGGCCGAGCTTCGTTGTTACGTTGTTTGTCTTGCTCGTCGTGAACGAACTGGAAGAAGATAGTTACCGATGGATCTCACGAGCACCTCTAGGCTCGTCGGGCAGTTCTTGCTTCTCAGCTTGGTTGGACTATGTTGTTACCCCTGCAGACTAAAGTCCCAAAGCAACGCGCTATCAACATTCAAAGGAGTCTCCATATTCAACACATCGCCCTCGTCGATCTTAGTACCCGGCTGACAACTCCCCATCAAATCCGCATTCGACCACGACGGAAAAGCTCCAATCGAATCAAACGGCTGCTGATACACAGGCACACCCCCATCCGTCCCAGGACTCGAATTCGTACCAAACTGCGACGACACTGTCGCACTGTCACTGCCCATCTCCTCCGCCATCGACCGTGCACTCGTATCGCGTATCGCCTCATCCAGCATATCCGACAGATAGCGCGCAGCGAGAAACGCCATGTCTGATTTCCGACCCAGATACCAGAGACCCTCGATGCAATCACGACATCTCCGTATTGCCTGATCGCGTTCCTCTTCGATGGTTTCCGACGCCACGACCTGCACCAAGACGTAGCCTGCTCTGCATAACGAGCGCACGAAAGCCACAGTCCACGGCTCTGTCAACAGCGCGGCTTGGCTGAGCGCGAAGTGGAACTCATCTGTTCCTTCTTTCTCTTTTACGCTGTGTATGCTAGCGAGACTCAGGTCGGCGACTGCGAGTGCATTCTGGCGGCGCAGCGTATCCACGAGGTTTGATGACTGACGGAGGGTGCGCTCGTTCGGGGAAGAGAGTTTTGTCTTGTCGATTGTGAGTAGCAAGTCTGAAAGCAGAAAGGTTGCCAGATGCCAGTGGCCTGCTATGAGGGTGTACCAGGATTGTACGCGTGTGGGGAGGGTGGCGTGGTGCTTTACGCAGTCGGAGAAGAAGGGCGCGTACGTGCGATGCCAGTGGTTGTAGACGTGGAATGCGCCGTTTATACCTGACTACAAGTGAGATAGTCAGCCAGCCGATTGCAATAAGATGAGACTGTATCTATGTACTTACCTCAATCCTAGCCGGCGGAGCCTTCCGCGATACCAACGCTTGGAGATGTGCGACACGCCTGTATAGGAGCACCTTGACCGGCGCAGCCGAGCTGAGTGTTGCGGCGGCGATCTTGTAGCTACATGGCCACCGTGCTGCTCCAGGATCTACTTCCAAAGTCCCATCGCGAGTGAAAAGATCACCCCACACCGCATTACCTTCAGAGCCCTGAGGTACTGACGTGTCGTTGGGAATTGTGGGAACGTTTCCTGGCATTCCAAACTGGTTATTGTACATAGTAGGTGGGTTCGGCCACGAGAACGGTTCGGTGTACGCGCTGTTGGTTGGAGGGGGTAATTCGCTGTCTTCATCGTCGACCACTACTGGACGTTGGGAAATCGCTGCGGATAGGGTATCAAACATGACGCCGAACCAATATAACAAATTGAAAGTATCTCGGTCTTCTTGCTGAAGAGGGTCTCGTCCCAGGTCTTGTTCCACGCGTTCCAGTCTCCGTCGTTGGGCGAGTAGCTGTCGCAAAGCTATCTCTAAGAAGATGGGGGCGTCGTCGTCCTGTACTAAGGCTTGGAAGTGTTCGTAATGCGTTCTCAGCTTTGGATCCGTGCGTGCATGCCGCTGAGTGGTGTCTAAGGGCCGTTGGGTCAGCGAGAAGATGATCAAGGCAAAGATGACACGGAAAGAACCAATATCAGCAGCCTGCTGAAGCAGCCGAGATGTTTGATGCCAGAGTGTCTCTTGCATGGACCGTTCGAACTCATTCGACTGAGGGAACCTGTCCGCCGTAAACTGGGAGTCAGTCGCACGACCTCCTGCCCCTCTTTCGCCTGCCTGAGCCCATTGTGACGCAAACGACATGATGGTCATGTTGAGTGCTTTGGAGATTGTACGTTCTTCCTCAGTCGTTGGCTTTCGTATTTGAAGGGACGCGTAGGCACGGTCAAGCTGAAGTACACGGTTGTACATTCTGTTTGACCAGGTACCACTCCACTCCCGTGTAGCCTTACTCGCCGAGAGGAGAGAAGGCTTGTAGCGCGTCATCGTATACGGACAGTTGTGCTCTGTGAGCCAACATGAGAGAGAGTTCTCCATACTGTCGTTATATATGCGTAGTAAACCGTTGGTTACGAAACCCCGCGAAGACCTCTCCCCCAGTAGTATGTCCACGATTGGCGATGAAGCATCGTGTCTCTGGTTTCGACGATGAGGACGCAGCGCGAACGAGTTTCTCCGCGAGTATCGCGACTGAAGCAATCCTTGCTCGACGTTTCTCCCTGACTGCGCTGAGTCTAGATCCTCCAAGGGTATCGATTCGTCGGCTGTATTATCCACGTCGTCACTCGGCGGGTTGCTGAAGTAGTCTTCGCGTGTCTCGTCTTCGTCTTGAGATGATGACCACTGTGTCCATCGATCTTGTAGTTCGTGCCGAGCTTCGTTCGCAGTAGATCCAGGTGGTATCGGATACTGATAATTGACAGAGCTACTCGCTGTATGTTCGAGCTGATCGATATCGCTCTTCTCCTCTGAACGCCTCCTCTTTCTCTCCCGCTCTGGATGATTCACAGACGCCGTCTTCAGCCAGTTGAAAGTGCAGACTTGGTTCTTTCGAAGGCAGTTCGAACATGTCTGGTTCGCATAATCCACGCGTTTGTCCGCATCGCAAGCTCGTTTGCCGCGCTTGCATGCGTCGCAGCTGCGCATCTGTTGGCGGCGAGGGGGCTCGGGTGGTGCCGTAGCTTGTGGGACCGCGGACGATGGATTCGCTGGTGGCGCCGGATTGTCGGGACCTCTTGTATGAGATTTACCAGTCACCTCGCTCATATCGCTGCTATCAAACGTCTTCAACATCGCTGCTCCCCCAATTCTGTGAACAAAAGATATGATGAAACCCTGGGCTGGAGATGGATGATTGGCGATAGCCGTTCATAAGACTTCAGTGTATACATGGTACCCGGTATGCGAATATTGCTAAGCGCGGACGCGTACAGGCCTTTGCCGCGACCCCGCTTTTTCGCATTCATCTTATCCCATGCGGAGGATCAGCTACGAGGATGCGAAGCCTCATAACTCTGCAGGACGTCATAGTGAAGATCGGGTTCGTCTGAATGGTCAAAAGTGTATTTGGGTTCCGTTGTGTCCCGGCATGCATCAGATCATTGAATGTGACAGTCGCGCTCGAGAGCGCCTGCTGTTGGAAGGCTGTGGCAGGAGTGTCAGAGAATCGGTCCGCTCTCGCAAGTTTGGGTTCTGGAAAAACGTCAACTAGATTGATAGAGTCCGGGCGATTCCACTTCCGGACTAGTGTCCTTTCGGCGCCCACCTACCGATCTCCGATTCCCACCACATCCCGACTTTCTTCATCTCACGTCAGTCCCTGCCGCAAACGTATGTATATAAGATCAGCTTCCACGTCGGTGTCCCCGAGCCTTGGTACCTCGCCGACATGCGTTGCCCAAGAGACACGATACCTCCTCGTCTGCGATAGGTGTGAGACGCGTCGTAACAATGCTTGGAACGCAATAATCTCAACGCACCACTACCAAAGATTCGGGACGGTGGGCTATAATACGGCACTCACCGCTTTCCTCGAATTATACGCATGCATCGCTTAAGACGGTTGTCCAGCTCCATCCCTGCGGGCACATGTAAACCAGGTACAGGATGAATCTCGGGAAAAGCGCTTGTCAGATCGGGCTTGACAACAAGGGTGCCTTGATATGCAACCCCGGAGAACTGGCGGATTTCATTCTGGAACAATGCTTCCACGGTGAAAGCGACGAGGACCCGTTTCGTGAGCGTGGGGGTAAGCACATCGCCAGGATACCTCGAGGCATGTGAGACGATGATCATTGACTGATTGGTGGGAGTGACATATCGTTTTCCTATGAATGGGCACATTTTCGGACCTTTGCAAAGTAACGAGCTCTCCCGCTGCAATAGAAGCGATGTATGGTGCTCGTCACGAGGCACGCGGCAGCCAGCGGGTGATCGTACCGCGAACAGGGTGGTCAAGACGTCACAACTGTGGCTAAGTCTACTTTGAGACTTCAACCGGCTCCTGGGCAGTTCATACTGGTTCTTTTGCGAACTTCTATTTACCTCTCGTTCAACTCTTCCCATGGCAGCAGTATCTTCGCCACCGAGCACTTGATCTCGTACCCATGGTTGAGATGAAACCGAAGAGACTGCACCAGAAACGACACAATTAAGCCAGGCAACACTTGGGCATCGCATATTTACCCTTCGGCTATTAAGATACACTTGGTTGGGCGATAGAGCAGTGTGCGGCTCCGGGAGCATGGCTATATAGCCGATATCTACGACATTCCATTAGCGCTGCGGTTCTCATGACTCCAACACGGTGCCTCATGACCACTTTCGTCGCCATCGCCCTTCTTATCTAGAAGACATGACGTGAAACGGGACCTCCCATTCCACTCATCGCAAAAGTCTCGGATTCGCACTCGGATTGAGAGCAACAAGGTTTCGCTGTTCCTTCGGTTTTCTATCGTGGGAAACGTGACTATACGAACGCTTTGAGGAGACCGGTACAGATATTGTATCAAGCAGAAGCCAAATTCTGTTTTATCGAAACAAGTCTACTGAAACCTACGTCGCTACGTACAAAACTGTTGCAGACCATATTCAATACCAACATGTAAAGTTTTCCGCATAATCCTTCACTACTACTTATGTAATGTCTTTGAAAAGTTCGATATAGATTGTTAACTCGGACTTGACCTAGTACTTGCATAATGCATTAATGCAACCTTATCATAAACTTCCCGTCGCCGGCTGTATTTGGTGGTGTGACAAACTACCTTTAAGATAGGTACATTACAAGCAGGCCCGGTGCCATAATAGTTGAAGGCAACTCCGGTATTCCTGCAGATACCCGGTAATCGCTATCACGGCTTAGTAGGGATTTTGTACACTTTTAAAGAGGAATATCTTAACTATCTGACTCCGTTGCTTTGTCAAACGTGCTGATGCAGAATTGCGGGCACAACGCAGTTGAGTAAAACGGTATATAATCGCGATGCAAGCCTATTTCCTCATTACCTTGTTTCAAACTATGCAGCAGTGCATCTAATGTTGTGGGTGATTATAGACAGGCTAAGCAATATCGAACAGGCTGTATAAGAACGAGGTGTGCCGTGATATCTTCGCGTCACGCAGAACAACCACGACAAATCATACCAATCAACAAAGCTAGGAAGAAGTATGATGCACATACGACGAAAGTATAAGATAATTCTGTAGATTCATCCCATTCTAGTCTCTTTTTTCTGGCCATGACGCCACATCGTTACATGTCCCTACCCTACTGACTAGCAAGAACAGCTTACTACGAGAAATACTCCACATTCCAAAACCCCAACCCGAAAACGACAAGATCAAGTGCCACAGGCTCAAGATCGCCCTGAACAATTAACAAGAAACGAAGGGTATATGGCCGCGAAAGCAAGCCCAATTAGAGAAGCTCCTAATAGCAACACCAAAAAACTCCGAAAAGACAGATATTTGAGAACCTGGCTTTTATGCTGCGCTTGTATTTTGACGGAAAGGATAAATTCGGCGTATCGTGATCCATCAATGGGTGATTGATGGGTGGTCGAAGAGCGCTAGTCGGTTCCATAGCAGAAGCCACATGGTGATCAGTAGCTAGCTACCAAACCCAGGCGACATTGCATGACATGAAGGGAACTATTGTCTCCCTTAAACGACAACACTCGACACGGCAACCTCTGCGCATCGGCTGGTAGCTCGATGTTCGCAGAAGGGGGGGTTAAGGTTCGGTGGCTGCCGGGGCCTCACACGTACTCAGGCCAGTAGTTGTATGGCATGAGGGTAGGACCAGTCCATTTCTCGCCATAAGGGTTCGTGCGCTTGCCGGCAATGAATCCGTCGTGGGCGTGTTCGAGGACTGAGATCCATGACGAGGGTTCTGGATGCTTCATCCACTGCGATGCATTGTTAGCGTGTATTCTTTGCTTTTCCGTCTTTTATGTGGGGAAGAAGCCGTTGCCAAGATACTGACTGCAGGGACATCGGACTATAGATGCGCAGAAGCGGGGTTGGGGTGGCAACAAACCAACATGTGGGAAATTCTTGTTGAGACTTACCTGGTTGTGAATGTGATATGTCCAGGCACCCCGGAAGAAGTTCTCCAGCGTGCGGTTGTTGGGAGGGAATTTGTCTTCCGACAAGACGTAGTCAGTAATCACACCAGCTTTTCTCAGCTCAGCCTCCTCGTCAAGCGTGGCTTGGAACGAATCGGGGTGCTCTTTGTCGCCGTGATTGGGGGTTGGCAGGGCAGCGGACGCGGGTACGTTTTCTTCCCCGCGTTTGGCCAAGGAGTCGCTGGCGGGCATCCTGAGCTCTTTGCGTTGCGCGTCTTTGAGGTCGATGCGGTTGAGCTGTGGGCCGTCGTAGCTCTCCCATTCGTCTTTGACGCCACCAATCTTGCCCTTGAAGACTGCGCTGTAGTCTCGGATACAAGGCACTGTGCAGCGTCCTTCGCGGTCCCAGTTGAACTCTGTCCAGATGGGATCAAAGGCAGCGGTTTCGAACATCTTGAACTCCTGGTCGCGTCCGTCTTTCCAGGCCATGCGACCAAGCACGCGGGGATGAAAGTTGACGCCCATTCTGATACCGCCGTAGAGCAGGTAGGATGAGAGGGAGGAGTTTGCCGAGAGGGACATGATGGCAGTGTTGTAATCACCGGGGTGAGGGTGTGCTGCCCATCTTTCTGCCCAGGCATGCTCTTTCGGCAGTAGAAGAGGTCGCATGTCCCGGAGCATCAAAACATCCATGTCGAAGTAAGCACCGCCATAGATGTGTAATACAATGAAGCGAACGGCATCGGATACGGCGACCGGAAGGAATGTCATCTGCTTCTGGGTCAGAACGAGCCACTGCTGGCCATCCTTGTCTTCAATAATGTTCTCGGCCACGTCCTTCTCTCCCTTGGCGTTCACGGCGCCGGGCTTGCTGTAGTAATCGAAACCGTTCTTGTCCTCCTTGTCGGTGGCCAGTGGGATGCGGTTAGGAAACTTCCAGGGCATGACAACAATGTCACCTCGCTCGACTAGAGGCAGGAAACGGGCAAATAGGGCATCTTTGTTCAGCATGTGTTCGACAGCGTTCGGGTTGTGGTCGGTGTCAAGCCATAGCCAAAGACGAGAGCAAGCCAGATTCTGAGTGTAGAGGTAACTCTTGATGAAGACCTCGACTCGCCAGGTCGCAGGGCCAGTCCAGTAGGTGTGGTATGGGATGATAGGGCCAGGGCAGGTGCCGATGTTGGTTCCGTTGGCAGCAATCGCGTCGTTCACAGGGGTGTAGCTTTCAAGCGTCTTGCCGTGTCCGTCTGCGTTGATGAAGTCGGCGTTGCGGGGGTCTTGGGCGCTGGCTCGTTCGGCGGGCTCTGGCAGGCTGTAGTAGCGATCCTCGCCCTCTGCAAAGAACTTCAGGCAATCAAAGGGCTTCCTCATCTTCTCAATGCCAGCATAGGTGCCGCGGCACTCCTCAATCAGCATGTCAATGTCGGCCTCGGTATCGACATGCGGGCGGGGACCCAGGTAGTCGTCCTTGTTCTTGACGGCGGTAATGGGGCGGTTGAAGACATTGGCGTGCGGGTTGATGGTGACAGTCTTGGTGGTGCCGGCGAACTTAACCTTGACGCCCGCCTTGGTTGTCTCGATCAGCTCCGTGGGTCCAGCTTTGTCCAGGAAGGCGGGAATGCCAATCTTTCCTTTCGCAGCGACTGAGGGGTCGTTTATGAAGGTGATGACGCCGTAGATAGCGGCATAGAGCAGTGCCGCCAGTACGAGGTTCTTGCACAGGGTGAAGACTGCGCGGACTTTGGATCCTTCCGCCATATCGATAAGCTAACGGGCGACGACCCGAAGCAGCGTTTCCCAGGTATTATTCGACAATCGCCAGTTTCGCGCAAGGTGTATAGGTTTGGTGTAGGCTCGGTCGAGGTGCGAGGACTGCGGTGCCCAGGTGGAGGCTAGCAGGCGCACGTGTTGAAAGGGCGGTCGAGGTCTTCGCGATAAGGCGTTGGGGTCGCAATGTTGGAAACACGATGTTGTCGCACAACGCAATCTTCGCAAAAGGATATATTAGGGAGGACTATCGGGCGCAGCGTGCAGGTGCGTGCATTAGGTGATACGGAGTTTGGTCCTACGCGGGTCTGGGAGGCTGTGAAAGCGGGTCGTAGGCGCGAATGGGCGTGAGCGTGATAGATTCGAGGGGGCCTGCGGGGAATTCGACACCACAGGCAGAATCGCACAGTGCACAACGGTCAAGGACAGACGGGAATGAAAGACAGGTCGGCACCAAGGAGCGGAGGCGGCGTAGAAATGAAATCAGGCTGCGGGTTGTGGACTGCACCAGACCACGACAGTTCGGGGTTCAAAGCAGCTAGCCTAATTTCCCTGCACGCCGCGCCCCATGCTGACCCGCCCACCACTCCCCCTGAGCACTACCGCACAACTGTTGATGTTTGACAGCTCTACTAACGGCTTTTGTTATTGTCGCACCGGTTTTTATATCGCGCACGCAAAATCTGCATTTCTTCCCTCCACGTCTGTGCTGTGTTGATGCGCCTTCCTCGCGGCGGTGGCTCCTTCCTCTAGGGCCGTCGTCCCGTCCCCATGCGGAAGCGACAGCCCCAAGCGAACTGAGGTCTCTCATCTTGCACGCCTTGCCCGCCTGGTGACTTGTGACTACACCTGTGCCCACCATCGCTTGCATGGTCCCCATTAATGCTGCGACACTCCTGTCTGAAGGCTTTCACTGCCCTATCACCGCCCCGATTCTCGCTCCTCGCCCCCAGACGACCTTACTCGGCCGTCACCGCCCTCCCACGATGTGAACGCATCGAGATTCCCTGTCGGTCAAACGGCTCCATTACGGTTGAGTAAGTCTTCTTCCGTCTTGTCTTCACATGACGTTGTTTGTTCTTCGATCCTGCCTCTGTTGCAATTGCCCGGGGAATCCTCCGCCTGCTGTGCGATGACCTCACAGCGCTTTTCTCCTCCGCAATCCAACACCATGCCCCGCCCTAAGCGAGCATACCTCAGATCGCAGCTTCTGGGCATCATCTTGGCTTCTTCTAATACTAACCTTCTTTAGCGTATTCCATGCATCAGCATCCAAAGCTCCGGTCTTGCTTTACCTGCCTCCAGGACCAGTAGTGCCAGAGAGCTCCGATGAAGACGAACGCGTTATCACAACGCTAAAAGAGTCAAGTGCTGGGACTATCGTGCGTATCAACTACCGCGCGTCGTCGGCGCATCAGTATCCGACCCCATGTCACGATGTGCTGCTTGGCTACGATTGGGTCCGCGAGCATATCCTTATCGATGAATTCGAACGGCCTTATCTAGCTCGCATGGGTGTATGCGGAGAACTAGTAGGCGGCTCATTGGCAACGATGCTGGCTCTGACAGAGTGTCGTGTTGGGGAGAGTCGAATCGGCGCTGCAGCCATCAATAATCCGATTGTAGATTGGGTGTTCCCAGATGAGCTTCCAGTGGTCCAGCCGGAGGATCTCCCCGAGCCGCAATATGGCGACGAAACCCAACTTCCAGCTGATGAAGACATGGCTGGTTCATTGGCGATTCGCGAGGCTATAGAGAATCTGCAAACTGGAAAGAAGCGTGGCAGGAAGCGATTGCCCAAGACACCGCCGCCGACATCTTGGCAGGCTTATGGAGAAAACGAAATCATACCGACGATGATGTTGTCGGAAAGGCGTGACGTTCTATTCAGGAAGCCGCAAGACTACTTCGATCGATTCGCATCTCCACTGCACTTCTTCCGTTCCCCTCATGCGCAACTGACCCTGCCGCCACAAGACGACATCTTCGCATCACAGCAACCAGACGAGCTCCTCGACATCGAGACACAGATGGCCATGAATCACTATGCGACTTTCGAAGATGCCATCAAAGCCCCACCGGCAGTACCAACGCTGAGCAGATGTCGCGCTTACGCTCGGAACTACCCTCCAGCAGGTACCAGACTGAGTTTGCCGATATGGAACGTCACAACCGGACTGCAGAGTCCGCTGAACGATACCACAAATGATCTAGCCAAGCACCTTCGACGCAGCATCGCCCGCCAAATCCTGAAGACGCATTCTGGGCGATCCCGCTGGCACGACGCAGCAGAGAAGAAGCAATACGAAGAAATCGCCCAAGACCGAGTCGAACTAACCTCCTACGAAGGCATAGGCCTCTGGTCTCAACAAGACCCCGATCCAGCAACGCGTCCACGAGTAGAAGAAATCGGAGCATGGATGAAACGACAATTGGAACCTGGTTCTTTCTAGACGATCAAAAAACGAACACTACAATATCTCCAATCCATCTACCCCCTCACAACCCAAGTCCACACCGCTCAATCTCCCCCTTCGCCTTCTTCTCACAAACCTCTCTTTCCCACGCAGCCACCTCCACCACCACAGCCTTCTTCCCACTGATATCCCTCTTATACGTAACCCCCATCCCACAATCCTGCACAGCACCCAGCACATAATGATCCAGTTCTACATACCCCCAATGCGCCGCCTCAACCCTAACAACAGCCCAACTACTCCAGTGCAACAAGGGTACACGCGGTCTCTCCTCTGTCCCTTCCTTGACGTAATCACACAGCCCAGCTATCTGATCATTGTTAGGGTGCGCACTTTCCACCGTCCCGTCCGGCAAAAACGGTAAAAGGACTTCACAGCTCGATTCTGCGCCCACAGACAGCGGATAATACTCTGGCTGTCCAACATCGTTGAAACCGGTCGTAGTACTCGTCCTCGTCCTCGTCCTCCCCCCTTTCGGATTGTGCGACCTCCAGCAAACGGTGTAGTTCATTCGATTCCCCTCCAGCAGATTGATCAACGCTTTCACCTCCACCCTCTCCGGATGTGGAATCAAAAACTCAAAGAACCCCCTCCTCTTACTCTGCCGCCACCTCGGCAGCACCACCCACGGAAACGTCGAGCTCACACCCCATCTCCGTGTACACTCCGTCGAAACCCCACCATCTTCCACCCTCAGCGGAATAACGCCCCGTTCCAACAACCGGTGCAACGCCCACCTTGCCTTCTTATTAGTCCCGTACTCATTCACCAACCTTCTCTTTACTGTATCGAGATGTTCGTGATAAAAAGGCGTATGCTCGACTCTTATCTCGCCCTTCTGCGCCAACCCGATTAACCCGTATAACGTCGTCCAGTCGGAGGTTAACCAGGGTACGCGCCATGCGTGTTCTAGACTGCGGGCTTCTTGGGTGGATTTGGTGATTTTTTTGCGGCGGTGGCTGGCGAGGGAGTGGATGAGCGGGATGGAGAGGAGGATGAGGAGGTGTAGGAGGGTGGGTAGGGTGAAGAGGGGGGTTGAGGACTGGGCGTCACCGGGCTGGATTGCGTGGTCCGCGACGTATGTTGTTGCTGTTGTTAGGACGGCGGTGATTGTGGATGTTGTTGCCATGTTGGATACGGGTTATGGGTGTCTGGTTGGTGTCGCGATGGAGATGGTATCTACATGCTATATCGCTCCTACGGTGATGTGTCTAAGAATTGAGCCTGCATTGTGTACGCATGAGAAGAGAAGAGCGCCATCTTTGTGTTTTCTTGTTTGGTGAGTTGGTCAATGAGATTCGGGCTTCCTACCCAAATCCGGCGTACCGCATGGCCTTTGTCTACTCGTGAGGAGAAAACGACCATGTCCATGTTATGTCTACTTTGTTCCATCAGGACAATGAAGCTGAATAGTCAGTTTTCTGATCTTGCAAAATGATCATGTGCTAGAGGTTGGGAGCATGGTAGCGTGTGGGTGAGAATTAATTAGTAACATGTGATCTGAAGCCCACAACCTCGGAGCCATGTGGCGTAACATGGTGTGATATTGCGATTATCTTCATACCCAGATACCTACGCGCGATGCTATCGGTCTTCCCCACCTATTGAACGCCCAAAAGCCCGGACGAACAATCCTGTGCCCGACCCTTCTGAAGACAATCAAATTATGCCGTCCCATATAACGACAGCGCGTAGAATACGTTCCTCATGCTATCCTCCAGACCGAAGCCAAGTTCAATCTACAAATCAATCAGCGGCTCATCCACAACCTTCTGCTGCTGAACCGGCAACTGATTCTGCGGCGCAGACGGGAAACTCTCCGGTCCATAACCACCCGTCGCATAAGGTGCAGATTGCCACGCAGAAGACTGCTGCTGTTGGGGCGCTTGCTGTTGCTGTTGCCAGTACTGTTGGGGAGGCGGCGCTTGTTGCGAAGCTTGTTGTTGCTGTGGAGGTGCTTGCTGCTGCTGCTGCTGGGGTGGAGGCGCTTGTTGTTGCTGAGACTGCGACTGGTCTTGCTTGGGATACGGTGGGTTCTGCCACGCAGTCGTAGGTTGTGCGGGTGGTGAGATGGGCGTCTGCTGTGGTGGAGCTCGGGTGTATGCTTGTGGGGAGGGAGGTTGCTGTTGTTGGGATGGCTGAGAGCCGTAGCTTTGGCTTCGTTGCATCCGCGGTTGGGAGGGTTGCGCTGCAGCGCTGTCTCCGTAGTAGAAGCTAGCGCTCTCTGCATCGGACACAGGAGGTGCTTGCGATGGATATCCCGAGGATTGTTGTGGCGGGTACTGCTGATTCGATACTTGACGCTGAAGCTGTGGCGAAGCAGGGTTTGGATATGAAGTATTAGGTGGCGGTTGTGCGAGGTTAGGGTATGGTTGTGAGGGTTGTTGGTATTGATCCTGGGGAGGAGCGTAGGACTGTGGTCGTTTGTCGAACTGTGGGTAGGGTGCTTGGTAACCACCACCATATTGTGATTGTGGTTGTCCGTATGCACTTGAAGGGTCTGCGTTTCCTGTGTAGTAGTTCTCGCCTGATCCCGGTGCCCCTGACTGCTGTATGCTTGGGTATAGGTTGGAGGCCGGCCGTTGTGAAGAAGCAGGGAGACCGTACATGGCGTTGGCCTGGTTGTATGTGCTGGAAAGTCTCTCCTCGAGCATGCGATCGTAGTATCGGACGACGGTTGACAGCTTCGCGTGTAGGTCAAGTAGAGTGTCTGCTCACGTTAGTACAGTTCCAATGACGCAGAGGTGCAACATACCGTGCTTGCTCATAGTCTCGCCGTAGGTACGGGCAAGCTTCGGCCTCAACTTCCCGATGCTCTCGTACAGCTCTTGTATCTGTGGCTCTCGCAGGATAGTGCCGGGCGCTTGGTGTTGTAACCGGTCGACCAATGTGGAGAAGAGGTTGATGTTCTCGGCTTCGACAGGTGTGAGCTCGTAATCGTTCTTAGGCGCAACAAACGGTGCTGATCCGTTCGCATTGGAGGCCTGTTCCCGGAAGGTCGTGGCATACTTCTTCTTTTGTTCTTCCATGTCAGCCAAGGAAGCTGCAATAGCGGCAGCCAGGTCGGCATCCTCCTCCTCTTCAGGCTGTTTCTTGCTCGTCCCGTTGGTTGGCTTGGACTGTGACTGCAACTGCGACTGAGGCACAAAGCCGGAAGAGCTGTTTCCCTTGGCTTCGTCCAGACTCATCTCCAGCGCTCGCTTCAAGTCGGCATCGAAGCTGTCCTCGACGCGCGCATTCCGCGGCTCCATTGAGCCCTGATATAGCGTTCTCTGTGGCTTGGGGGTGTCGAAGACTCTCGGGACCGGTGTTCCTCGCGACCGTTCGGTAAGCTTCGCATGGCAGCCGTCGTCGACGCGCACAGGGTCCATGATGCCGAGATGGGGTAACGGGATGCTCTTGCTCGAGCACGCGCCACAGAAGACGTTTCCGCAGTTGCGACAGTGGTGCTTCCGGTTGGTGAAGGTAAAGGGCGTGCGGCATCGCATGCAGACGTCGGAGTCAGTCCACTCGGGAGGCTGGAATGTGTTAGTAGGTAGTGGTTGCGCATATATGGATAACCTACTGCACTGCTGTCGAGCATACTGCTGGAGATGTTCTCCTTTGGAGGGAAGTGGTAGCCCTCCCGTTGCAGGCTGTAGTAGACCTCGTTGATGTAGCTGAGGTTCTGGCGCCCTTCAGCAGCAGTCGCCCATGACTGTATAAGCTCGAGCATCTTGTTCTTCACATCGTTGTTGGGTGCGACGGTCGGGGGTGCCTTGAGTAGGGACGTCATATTATCGAGGAACTCGCGGGAAGCTATCTCTTGGATGAAGTGGGCGCCGCCGTTCTTAACGCACGTGTCTGTGAGCTGAGACGATTAGCAGAACTCGTGATTTTTGTATAGAGTGATTCGTACGTTCAAGGTGGCAAGCTGGACGTTGGGGTTCTTATTCCCTATCCTCTTCTTCAATGCGCGCATGGCATCTCTAGGCTGCACCGTCTTGGAGCGAATAACGTCGGATATCTCGAGGTTGAGGGGCATGTCCTCTCTGATGTATGTTAGCATGTATAATTTCATGAATTACGTCCCGGCTCAGTTCATACAAGCTCGAAGAGGTGGCGCGCTCGATCTGCTCGTCGAGCGCGCCGGTGGTCGAGGACCCGAACCAGCCCGCCATGATGTAGGGCGCTCCCAGTGGGTGAATGGGTTCCGGAGTGTCAAAGGTATGTATGAGTGTTTTGATAGCTGTTCGACTTCTAATTAGAGTTGCGGCTTGGTGGAGAGTAGCGCGTGGGGATAGTCGCTGTGGTGGTTAGGTAGCAAGCTGTCCGAGGTGAGGGCTTGGCGATGACGCCGGACGCCTCTGAGCCGCATCCACCGACGCATGCTTCAACCCTGCGAATCGCGGGACGGCCATCCACGCCTAACGCCTTCACTCACGATACCCAAATCGCCCCTGGAACCCGCCCGCTGCTGTAGAATCGCCGCCCGTTCATTGCACGCCACTGCCCAATCACGCGCTACCCGATCCGCCCCGCATTCCCGATCAACACTGCCTCTCTGGCCACACGTACGCGTATTCGACTCCAGGTGCGCCTTGCTCGGACTCGAGAACATGCACGCCTGCCCGCCGATTAAAGTGTGTTTGTGAGTGCGGCACCTCCTCCGCCGCCCTCAGCACCTCCTTCGCCCGCCCACACCACCTCCACCGCCATGAACGGCTACACCAATGGCGCGCACGGCGTCGGCGCAGACGGATGGGGAAGCAGCGACGGCGCTGGGGACTCCAGAGGCCCAGTTGGCCCATTCCCGCCCATCGCCGAAATCATAGCCTCTGCGACAGACACGGCCGAGTCGCTAAAACACCATTCGGTATTCATCCAACACCACCTCATAGGTAACATGTCCAGCATGCGGTCGCTGACCATCACAGATCAAACTCCTCCTTGAACGAGCCAGGGGGCACTTCAACTCGGCCAAGAACATGCTCAACAACCGCTCTCCCGCCGGCGCCTACTGGGAATACATTGTCGCATACCAGATCGTCGCCGAACTGATACCCACCCACCGCGACTACTACGACAAGATCAACGGCAGCCGAAGCCAGATCCACCGCGACTTCAACGAGCTCATGAAAGAGATCAAGTCAAACGAAGAGCGGTTTGTGCGCATAAAGGACATTATAAAGAACGACAACAAGAGGAACGGCGCACACCACAGGACGACCTCTACACCCCCCTCTACAACACAAAGTAATCGCAATGGCATGATTGCGATGCGCAAAGACGACGAGCTGATGCTTCCCGAAGTCCCCACCGGAATGCCAAACGGTCGAGCGTCACCTGCGGCCTCTCTGGATTCTTCACGGAGAAAACCCCCCGTGCAACCGAAGCCGCAATCGCTGCATGGCCGGGCTGTGCACCAGAGCATATCGAATGTGAATGGAGTGAATGATCTTGCTCAGCGGTTCGCGAATCTTAGAGGGACCGGTCCGCTAGTTGATACATCACCTCGCCCCAGCCAAGATCTGTCTGTCAAGATGCCCTCTCCTGCAGACTACCACTCTACAAACCGGATTATGGGCCCGCGGGGTATGCCTCCACCGCCTCTTCACATGCCACCGCCGCCACCGAAGCTGCCTCTAGATACACAATTCGCGGCTTCACTACCGAAGGAGCCTAGTCCTACCTATAGTCCAGCGAGGAACATCTCAGGTCCTTCGAGCATCAACGCACCTCGGAGTACACCCAGGAGTTTGAACGGGACTGGGGGTCGTACCAACTCACTCGCCGCGTCCAGTGCATCAGCGTATGCACCAAACGCAAACAGTGCGCCCGACTCATACTTTCCCGCCCAGACCCTCCGAGACGGCAATGGAAGAACAAGATCTGTCAGCAAGACGGTTGAACTTGAGATCGATGCTAGCATGCTCTACGACTACTACCGCATGTACAATGTACTCACCATCGACGTACGGGACAGGACAGACTTCGACGCCGGGCACATATTCGTGCGGAACATCATGTGTATAGAGCCACTGACGTTGCGTGATGGCGACTCTGCAGAACAGCTTCTAGACCGTCTCATCATATCCCCAGACGAGGAACAGGACATGTTCGACAAGAGGGCCGACTTTGATGTGGTCGTGTATTATGATGAGTCGACAAAGAACATCGACTTCATGCATAGACACAACCGATCCGATAGCGAAATTGCGTTGAAGCGGTTATTTGATACCCTGCACGAGTTCAATGCAGACAAGCCACTCAGGCGACCTCCGGTTCTTCTCAAAGGCGGTCTTGACGCTTGGATGGACCTGGTGGGCCCCCAGGCTTTGAAGACGTCGAACACTGCTGGACAAGTGGCTGCTGGTCCGACGCGGGCTCGGGCTATCCGACGATCGCCAGCTGCCAGCCATATTGCGAGGAACAATACGCAGAGAAGGTCGAAGCGCGAATACGTTCCCATGGACCAAGAAGAGCAGCAACAGTGGCTGGAAGAAGCTCGAAAGGGACGTGCTGCAGTCGAAGTGCCTCCGGCAGATGGTGAAGAGGAAGAAGAGCCGACCCAGGATTTCTACCGTTCAACAGAAGAGTTCCTACGTCGATACCCCGATGTTGAAGCTGAGCAGTCATCTATGATGTACCCGTCCAAGTTCCAGTCGACCAATCAATACGTCGCACCTGCCATACCTGTTGCACCTTCTCGTCCGCCGCCTTCTGTTCCTAGGGTGAGCTACAGTGGCGTACACGATCGGCAAGAACAGAACCGCAATGTCGTCTACAACGGACAGCCTCAATTTAGTAACCTGAGGCTACATAGGACGGGCCTGCTAAATTTTGGTGTCACGTGCTACATGAACTCTGTTGTGCAGTGTCTCAGTGGGCATCTATTGCTTTCGGACCTGTTCCTCACCGGAAGATATCAGCGAGACCTCCAGCGAGATAACTGGAAAGGAACGAAGGGGATTTTGCCGGAGGCGTACGCGACGCTACTGTCTAATCTGTACAAGGGCGATGTCACGTCCGTGCGCCCAAGCACATTCAGGGTAAGTCAAAACTGGAAGCAGAAAATAGGCATGACTAACTTTGAACAGCGCATTTGCGGACACTTCAACTCGCAATGGGGCATTGATGAGCAGCAAGACGCCAAGGAGTTCCTGGAATTTGTCCTAGACTACATGCACGAAGACCTCAACCTGACCTGGAACAAGCCGCCGCTCAAGCCACTTTCGGACCAGGAAGAGTTGCAACGAGAAAGATTTCCCCGCCAGTATTCAGCAATGATTGAATGGCGTAGATACCAGCATCGGGACATGTCCGTCATTGGTGGTCTCTTCGCTGGCCAGCACGCGTCGCAGCTTACATGCCAAACATGCGGCGTAACAAGTACAACATACGAAGCCTTCTGGAGTATCAGCGTCGAGATTCCCCGAGACGGCGAATGCGACCTGCGCCATTGTCTCAACTCATACTGCGCACCAGAGCGCCTAGCAGGCGACGAATTATGGCGTTGCCCTCGCTGCAAGAAAGACCGCGAAGCCGTAAAGAAGATCACCATTACCCGCGCCCCCGACACACTCGTCATCCACTTCAAGCGATTCAGCGCCTCGCGTACGGAAAGCGCGCGGAAAGTCCGGACGCCTGTTAATTTCCCGCTCCAACGCCTCGACATGGGTCCCTTTGTCGAGCCACCCATGACACCGGAACAAGAAAGATATGTCTCTGAAAAGGCCCGAGATGGTCCTGCGCAACTTGCTGGTGTCAAAAGCGATCCTACTATGAATGGGCCGTATGTCTATAATGCTTACGCTGTTATCTGGCATATTGGTGCTACGCTGGGAAGCGGACATTACATCGCTTTTGTCAAGGATAAGTCTAGGGGATGTTGGCGTTCGTTCAACGATGATAAGATTACGGATTTTGATCCTGGGAATCTTCCGCCACACAACCGTCTGCAGAATGAGAAGGCGTATATTGTTTTCTATGAGAGGGAGAGGGTCGCTGGTGGTGCTTTCTAGGCACAGCGTCTGTTAATGAAACATCGAACGCTCCAGCGCGTTGGGTTAGGTGTTTACGCTTATTTGACTTTTGGCGCTGCATCTTTGGGAAGTTTGTGTAGCGACAGTCTGGTTGAGATTATACTTTGCGCGTGCGACGAATTATGTCTCTGGGATGGGGCATTGCATACTTGGCGTTGGGATTATATACCTTGTCGAATATCATTCCGTTGAGACGCATCAGTGGCTTGTTACCTTTACATGTAAACTTACTGTGATGTTTGAGTACCTGGATACAGCGGGATAGGCACTAGGGATGGCTATCATTTGTGTCGCATTGTGTGAGAAATGATTTAGTGTAGAAGTATACATCACCTTAAATGCTGCCTCTTGATGAAATTTCAATAGTACGTATACTACAAGCTGCAAACTGCGACACAAGTTCCAGCCACCTTTACTGTGTGCTCTTCACACCTAATGTCATAGTTCAGGTCCGTCGTCGTGAGGCTGACAAGCCGATGATCGGGCGGCAGGGATGGTGAGGGACCGAACATTTTTTGTGCCGATAAGATAAGGTTTCTGACTCTCCACACCCGTCGTTCCCCAGACGCCGCAACCCCTCCTTCAATTGACTCTTCTTGACTCTTCCTTCTCACTTTCTATACACAGACACTTGCAAATATGTCAAAGGGACGCGTTTGCCTTGCTTACTCTGGTGAGTATTCCTATGACAGTTAATGTTATGCCAGCTGCGTCAACTGCGTTTCTGCGTTCACCTGCGTTCAACTTGCTCAGAGCCAACAAACTAACCCGAGCCATTAGGCGGCCTCGACACCTCCACGATCCTGAAATGGCTCATCGGTACGTCAGAAGCACATTCAGACACACAACAAAATCTAACGCGTAGACAAAGAGGAGGGCTATGAGGTCGTGTGCTTCCTCGCCAACGTCGGCCAGGAAGAGCCGTGGGACGAGGTGGAGAAGAAGGCGCTCAAGATCGGCGCGAAGAAGATGGTCATCCTAGACCTGCAAAAGGAATTCGTCGAGGAGCTCTGCTTCCGCGCCGTCCAGTGCAACGCCTCGTACGAAGGCCGCTACCTCCTCGGCACCTCGCTGGCCCGCCCCGTCATCGCCCGCGCACAGATCCGCGTCGCGCAACAAGAAGGCTGCGGGTTCGTCTCGCACGGCTGCACGGGCAAGGGCAACGATCAGGTCCGCTTTGAGCTGGCTTTCTACACACTTCAGCCTACTATCAAGGTTATTGCGCCGTGGAGGCTGCCGGAGTTCTGCGACCGCTTCAAGGGCAGGCAGGATCTGCTGGACTATGCTGAGAAGCATGGTATTCCGGTTACGTCTACCAAGGCGAAGCCCTGGTCTATGGACGCCAACTTGGCTCACTGCAGTTACGAGGCCGGTAAGACACCACGCATTAAGATTGTGTGTTCGAGGCTAATAGAATAGGCATCCTCGAGGACCCCGACGTGTCTCCCCCCGACGACATGTGGACCATGACCGACTCCCCGCTCAACGCCCCCAACGAACCCACCGACATAACCGTCCACTTCGAAAAGGGCATCCCCGTCAAACTCACCACCCCCTCGCAGACCTACACCGACTCCGTCGAGCTCTTCACCGCGCTCAACAAACTCGGCTTCACCCACGGCATTGGCCGCATCGACATCGTCGAGAACCGTTTCATCGGCCTCAAATCGCGCGGCTGCTACGACTCGCCCGCCATGACCATCCTCCGCCTCGCCCATCTCGATCTCGAGGGCCTCGTCATGGACGCCCAAGTCCGCAACCTGCGCGACCAGTTCGTATCCCACAACTGGAGCTACCAGCTCTACAACGGCATGTACTTCTCGCCCGAACGCGAGTTCATCGAGAACAGTCTGCTCTTCTCCCAGCGTAGGGTCAACGGCGAGGTTAGGTTGAAGCTGTACAAGGGGAACGCGTATGTGCTTGGTCGGTCCAGTCAGACGGAGAAGCTGTACTCTGAGGAGGAGGCTAGTATGGATACGTTGGATAACTTTAGTCCTATGGATACTACGGGCTTTATTGCTATTCAGAGCATTCGGTGAGTTTAGACGTCCTTGTTCTTGGAGGGTATAGATGGTGTGGATGGTTTGCTAACATAAGGCAGTCTCAAGAAGTACGGGCTCCAGAAGGCAGAGGAGGGCGAGAACATGTCGAGGGCTTAGAAGGCTTCGTCTGATATGCATACGACGCTGACGTACTGGCGGAGGTGGCTGCATCGTGAGAATATGCATGATCAGGTTACTTATGCGAGTCCTGAGGTTACGCCGAAGGGGAAGGCGGGTTAGGAGTGGGAATTGCGACATCCTGACGAGTATGATGAGATGGAATGAATAAAATAGATACCAATGATAAAAGTCATACTACTGATCTGGATATGTGGATGATGTGTTTGGTATCATGAGATTCACTGAGTTTGCTGCCAACAACTGTTCACATCATCGAAGGATACCAGCTAAAGTTACCCTGATATTCCCCTTCGATCTCCAACGCGTAGATTAGCAAAGCCCAACGTACTGCAACAACCTCATTGGTCGACGCAACTGCCAAGCACTCATTTCCAAATGGGGGTTGAAGCTCTTCCGAGCGTTCCGATATCGGTATCTGGAAGTCGGTACCGCTGAGAGCAACGTCGCACTCAGGTTTGCGACGAAGGTTATCGCATACTCATCAGTTTCTGGTTCCTGACGCACTGAAATGTGTATGTATGAAGATGTAGCTTGGTACCCGGTGTGTGCTTGTCGTCTTCCTCTTCTTCCTCCGCATGTATCCGCGTCTCTTCTGCTCTCTCTTCTTCAGCCTTGTTCAACCTTCTTTCTTTCTGTTTCCTCGTCTCATTATAGGACGTCGTTGTCGTATGCGCCGCTTGGTCATCTTGAGATCCCGCTGTCTCCTTTATCCCACATCTATATCCACTTCTCATCCCCTCTTCCGCCCGCATCCTCATTCACCGGAAGGATGCTGCCTGCGTTGCGCCTCAACCCATTCCTCGGTAGTGAGGTACAAGCTTGACCGTCGCCTGGATCCCGGATCCCGCTGTTGCGCCTGCCCGGTGCTGCCGTTGTAGTTTCCTGGCTGTTGCGAGGAAGGGCTTGCGTAAGCCGCAGGTGGGTTGTAGGCGGCAACAGGGTAGTTGGCCTGGGGTTGCGTATGCGAAGGAAGAGGAAGAGGAGGAGGAGGAGGCTGCTGTACGACGAAGTTGTTGACGTAGCCTGGGGCATACATCGGGCCCGGCTGCTGTACGAAGTTGTTGTTGACGGAGCCTGGCGCGTACATCGGGACCGGCTGGAAAGTTGGCTGGAAATGCGCATGCTGTGGAGCATACATGGTGGGCGCATATGGACTTTGGTAAACCCCAGCGACATTGTAGCCGGGAAAGGTATGTTCCGGAAGGGGAAGGGGATTGGGAACCCCATAATTACCATGAGGCTGGTACCCAGGTACGGGTACAGGTGGAGGAGCAGAATTGGGGGGCTCCATCTGGTAGAAGATCGGACGTGAAGCCATTTGGTCGAGGGTGTACCACCCATCCGACTCATTCTGGAATGCGTCCAAGTTCAGACCGGCTGACTCAAAGTCCTCAGCTCGCAAGGCATCTTCCTGGCCGGCATTCCCTGAAGGCTGATATCCCACAGGATGCGAAGGCCCATGGCCCAAAGTAGCCTGACTCGAGTTCGAAGGAAACCTCATCAGATCCGCACCAGGGAGGGCATTATCAAACTGGTGTTGCGGGTAATGCTGGTATTGCTGGTATTGCTGCTGCGGCTCCACGAAGTCCATACGCGAGGCTGGTGCCGTAACAGCAGGCGGCGCGTATCCCGCTCCCGGATGGGCAGCAAAAGAGTTGCGAGGTGCAAGCGAATATGGAGCATAGCGCTGGCTGCGCACGGTATTCTGCGGCGCGGACCTACGACCATACTGCACATTTGTCGCTATATGTGCGTGATCCACATGCTCTCTTCGCGTATGGATGGCGGCCAACTGTTGTCGAAAAGCTGGGCTAGGACCAGGAGGACCAGGAGCCGCGTTGGTTGGCAGAACCTGAGGTCTATTCAGCCCCTGCTCGCGCGCGAGTGTGGCCTCACTCAGGTAAGCTGCATTTGTAATGTTACCGTGGGCATCCCGTCTTGCCCTTGGCGATCCCGGAAGAAGCGGCCGTTGTCGCCGCGGTGGTGGTGGTGTCGAGTCTGCACTGCGACGTTTGCGCGCCATCTTGAATGGATAGATTACCAGGGAAAGATATGTCAGTAAGGTTAAAAAAAAATGTTGCTAATAAGATTGCAGATGTTGGCGAGCATGATTTATACGCAGCGTTTTCAGCACGCGCAGTGAAGTTCGCTAGAGACGACGGATTTGGACATGGTAAAAAACATCTATCCGTGGTTCGACAATGTTTAACCATAGGTGTTTCTTCTACGCTACACACAGCAAACGACATACCAATATTGTATTTCCTTCCTTGCCCCGGGAGAAACGCCTACCTGAAGCACGCGTACATGTCTCTCTCGTCTCGGCCAAAATCAGCAACTGCCTCCGTAGACCAGCTCCTCCCGCCTCGTTGCAGCCACGCTTCATGTTCCAGATTCTCCCAGATCGAATCGGCAACGGGCTCTACAGGTGGCATTCGCTTACGGTAGGCTTCCTTTGGTGCCTCACTTGCCCGCCTATCCGCGTGCACCTTACTGTCATCCCGCGGTTTCTCCGAGCGCCCCCCACGGATCACCATGTTTGTTTCTGTAGTTCCGCTACTACCAACCTTAGTTTCACTACGCACCTTCCCCGGGCGCCCACCACGGATTACCATATTTCTCTTGATGATTCCACCGTTGCTACCAATTCGACCATAGTTACGTTTCTCCATGTGCAGCTTGCTGCTATCTTGCACTTTCCCCGGGGGCCCATCCCGGATTGCCAGCTTTGCGACTTCACCGCTTCGACCAACTCGACCATAGTTACACTTCTTCGCTCCCTTGGCTCGCGACTTAGCTCGCTTCTCTTCTAATTCCCGCAGAGCTCTCTCTAGCGAAGCGTTGTCCTCCTCCGGCGTTCGCGCGTCATCTTCGGACTCGCTAATCCACTGATCGATGGCTAGGGGTGAGAGCGGAGAAGATGGTGAGTCTGGATCTTCGTGGTCATGTAATTGGGAGGACGGAGGAGGGTGGCTGACTGTTGCGATGTCCATGAACTCCTCCGCTAGACCTGCCATGTCAGTACCGAGGAGGCTTGTAACTTCGTCGTCTCGTTTGCGCTGTGCCTTGCTTTGAGCGGTTAGCGGGACCTCGATATCGTTGACTTGGTCCGCTAGGTCGGTCATCTCGCTGTCGCTCATGTTGGTTAGTAATGGTGCTTTTATGATTTGAATAGCTGATGTGGACAGGAGTGAATATCTGAAGGAGGACGGTTTCTGTGGAGTATTTAAAGTCGACTGAGGTGCTATGTCGAGACAGCATTGTCTTGTATAGGCTGTGTTTCGTTTGTCTTAAAGCTCGGTCATGTCACCAGGCTTCACTTTGGCGTACTTCCTGATCCCATGACAATGCAGCAATGAAACAGTTACTAGTCTATTACAATTTTATACGTATCATAAGTATCCCACGCACCTACTCATACAAAGAAAAGTATCTACCGCTCTGCTGTGTCTCCGATCGAATATCTCAAACACTGTGACATGTGACCGTAGTCTTGCAATGTTGCGAGCAACTTGTAGTCACCTCACTCAAGCATAGCTTCCACCAAACATACTAACACTGCGGCCCATTCGCCAAGCACCCCAAAGCACCATGCCCAAGATCGCTAGGTTGGCAAACTGCCTGCAGATGACGAGCAGGAAAGTGCTAGCCAAGACGGAACTGTCCGACCAGCCGGAGGTGTCGACGTAGAGAAGGATGATATCGTAGATGATGAAGATATCGCGGAGCCAGATGAGAGGTACGACGGTGAAAGCGAAACGAGCGAGGTCGTTGCGTTCAGGTGACTGTATAGCGTTAGTTACGGAACTTGATACACTGTCATAAAGAGAAAGACTTACACCATGAGCATTCTTGTTCGTGGTACCATACTCCCTCCACACTTCGATGGACACACTCAGACTGGCTGCGACAACGATAGCCTCATGCACGATGTAGGTGATCCTCGTCGCACGGTCATGCTGCATGACGTTTGACCAAGACAAGAGTGCATCCGGACCTGAGCTGCCGGTACTGATGTCTCGTGCCTCCAAACCCAGACCCCACGCTGCAATACCGGTACCCAACATGGCAACCATGATAAACGTGTTCCAGATACGCGACATGGTCTTCGGCGTCGAGATACCCGTACCGTTCTCCTGGACGTGACTAGAATGGATCCAGACGCCGCCGTTGAGCAACACGGTGAAGAAGACAGTCGCGAGCGTTGTGGCGAAAGTAAGCGCTGAGATGCTAGAAGCATAATCACTGCCTGTGAGAGTGTAGCCGCGACTGCCGTTCCATCCCAGGTCCGCATCGTAGTCGATCGTTCCGCTCGTCTTCAGGACATCGGATATAAAGCGACATAGATACGCGACGAAGAGACAGAGAAGGGCGGGCCAGAGGAAGAGATACGTCCCCAGTGTCGTCTTCAGCGGGCCATCGCGCGCGCTGTTCTTGCCCGGTGCAGTAAAGCGACGCTGTTTAATCCGCTGGAATGTAGGTTTCGAAGCCAGACCAAGGAAGATCAGGGCGCCAGCCGCTGTGATGACATCGAGGGCGAAGACGGCTTGGTAAGATTCTCGTTCGTTGGTTATGTTGATGTTGGACATGGCACGCTATGTCAACTGGTGGGGTGAAGCGTGTGGGTAGTTCGACTCAGGTGAGGTTTTGGATGGCAGATCGAAGTTGGACCGGAACCCCATCTTTGACTGCATGGCAAATTGATGGAAAAGCATGCCTGATGCCTATGACGTTGATTGCTGTCACCCACCCGCTTGGCAATAAGGTGTTGGGTGGATCTGTTCGGATCTGGGTGCCGACGAGGGCGGTGCCCGGAAAGAACGGCAGGTATAGCGAAGACTCGTTCGAAAGCATGTGTCACAGCTGCTGCTATCCGTCCATTGTGCAGCAAGGGATACAGCCCGATTTCATGGATGCAACGCGTGAAAGTATTCACACGTGTCGATGATGCAGCCCTGGGGTGAACGACTTGTGGAGGTTGGGGAATAGCCTAGCTGGTATGTGGTTTAGTCGGCGGGAGGAGCGCGGACGCTAACTCATGATCTAACCGCTTCAGTATCTGGCAGCTCGCCTCTCATCCCATTCCGCCATACCCGTTTTCTCGAGACATCTCCTTTTTCTGGCGCATCTAGTGTCGCGTGGCATCTCCTTCATCAAGGGCGGCTGTGAATTCATTGGATGCGGTGAGACGCACTGTGGTGTCGACGGCGCGACACAGCCATAGGGGATCCTCGGAGCCGTTGCACTCCACGGCGCGTTAAAGTGTGTATCACGCAGGGAATTAGTACGTTACATGTCAACGAATTCAGAACAAAAGCATTGCTACTTGCACTGACCATGGAAAGAAACATAGGAAAGCATAGATCATAGAGATACATAGGCAAGGAGAGAAAACTTCCACAACCTAATCCCCACCCAACCCCAACTTCCCCACAACCCCATCCACCAACCCCCCAATACTCGCACTCTGCAAAATCTCAAACACACTAACCGTAGCCTTCGTCTCCCTCTGAATCCAATTCTTAATCTCAACAGCAACCAACGAGTCCGTCCCATAGCTGCTCATCGAACGCGTAGCATCGAGTTCCGATATATCCATCATCAGACTGCGCGACAGCTTCTTGAGTAGCGCTGCGAGAATGAACTCATTCGCTGCCTCGGCAGATGGACAGGAAGAGAGCTGCGCAGAGAGCGAGAGCGATGTAGTCGTCGTACCATCATCTGACGTTGTCGCAGGCGCGTCGATCTTGAGATGCGGGCGCAGATACGGCAAGTGACTCAACACGGGATCTCGTGCGAAGAACGGCGCTTCTCCATCATCAAAGCTACTGATATCGAGGTCAGAGTCGAGACCCGTGACGACATGTCCCATCATCGGTTCGCGAATGCCCAGCTCGATCAGCGCCAACATCTCCTTCTCCTGGATGTGTTTGAACTCCTGGACTTGCACTTTGCGACCTCGAACCTTCTTTTCGACCACATAGCCCACGTCGCCGACGATACCGAGGTCGATGGCTGTAGCGGGCAGACCGATTGCATTGCGGTATCTGGCTAGTGCGACTTGGTAGGCGCAGCCTGCGGCGTAGTTGGCTTGACCGGGGTTGCCGATGAAGGAGTGGAGGGAAGAGAGGAGAACGAAGAAATCGAGGGGCTGGGATAAAGTGGTCTCGTGGAGGTTTTTTGAGCCGTGGACCTTGGGAAGGATAGTCGAAGTCCATTGATGCGAGGTCATTGTGCTGAAGAGGGAGTCGTTGAGGGTCATGGCGCCTTGTATTACACCCTTGATCGGTGGGAAGGAGCGCAGGGTTTCGGAAAGAAGGTTGGAGAGCTCGAGTGCGTCGGATACGTCACACTTCAAAATGGCAGTGCGGACGCCCGAGGCGTGAAGGGATGCAAGGAATGATTGGGCTTCTTCTGATACTGCGCCGAAGCGGGAAATGAATATGAGGTGTTTTGCGCCGTGGGTTACGAGCCATTGCGAGATGCTTCGTCCGAGACCGCCGAGACCGCCAGCGAGGAGGTAGGAAGCTGATGGGTCGAAAGAGATAGCGGGTGGTGGTCCCTGGGCAACCTGGAGCTTGTTAGTCGCATCTTCGACGTTGATACACGGATGGTGACTTACAAGAACTTGGTCGTTAGCCTGCGGTACCATTACCACCTGTTTATCGTGACTCGCATCTTGCAACACCTTGACAGCCTCGTTCAGCTTGGACCAAGGTAGAATCTCCATGGCGCTAGAGTCGAGTGTCTTCATCTCGGTGGCAGCGCTCATAGCTTCTTGAAACGCTCGCCTCGCAAGCCTGGGCTTTTCCGTATACAGCAACGCCATATCGACCGATGAGAAGGATGCGTTGCGGCCAAACGGTGCCATTTCCAGTCGGCCAGTCCCTGGTGCATTGAGATTTATGAGTCTGCCAAAAGGCGCGATGCAGCTGAACGTCGCTTGTAATGCCTCGCCAGTCAGGGTGTTCAGAATAACATCAACACCGCGGCCTTTGGTCGCGCGCCGAAGCGCAGTGACAAACTTAAGATCGAGGCTGGAAAAGATACGGGCGTTTTCGAGGCCATAGGCCTTCGCAAGGTAGCTCTTCTCCTCTTCGGATCGCACGGTAGCAAAGATCTTTGCGCCGGCCTTCGACGCCGTCTCGATGCTAGCTTGGCCTATGGGGTCTGCGGCCTCGTGGATGAGAACAGTCTCACCGGACCGTAGATGCGCGACGTGGTTGAGCGCATAGTGAGCAGTCGCATGCGCCTGGGGCAATGTAGCTGCGACTTCAAAAGACATGCTATCGGAAATCGTGTGCGCAAAGGCTGCTGGCACGCGCATTTGGGTGGCAAACGTGCCTGGATACCATGCTACCACTCGATCGCCAACCAAAAGATCCAACACTCCATGGCCAAGCTTTGTGATGACACCCGCACATTCTTGTCCAAGCTTGCCATCGTAGTCATCTCCATCCAGCATCCCGACGTCGCTGGAGCCGAGATTTGTAGCGCGAACCTCGATTTCGACTTCTTCAGCTTTGATAGGTTGCGCAAAGCGCATATCCTCTTCGAAGACGGCCACGTCTGATGCGCCTTTGTTGACACTGCTGAGCTTCAGCGGACGACCATTCTGAAGCACATTTTCCATCTGCGGCCGCAAAGCCGTCGCATCAGTCCGACCAACCAGAAACTCATTCGACTTCTCATCTTCAATCGCACGCTTGATGTGAAGAATGCCGTCCTGCTCAACAAATTCGCTGTCGACCAGAGTAGCGCTCTTCTCAGTACTGAGCTGCTTCTGATAGATACCGAGAAGCAACTCGGCGACCTTGAGAGCCGGCAGGTTCGTCCTGGCATCCAAATCGACTGTGATACACTTGAAGCTCTCATTCTCAGCTCGCAACGTACGCGAAAGGCCTTGGAATACGGCCAGTTCAGGACGTTCAACATCCGAAGACGCCGCGCCTCTTGTGACCCAGATCAGACCCGCCGATGCATCGGCGATGTGTTGGAGGGTTTTCATGTCTTCTGAAGTGGGATCGGCGAGCAAAGGCTCTTCAAGCTCGACGAAGCTGACGCAAATGGTATGAGCGAGATCCTGTTGGCCAAGCTTGGATAGTGTCGCGAGCTGTGCTTGGAAGCCAGCTTTCTCCAATTTGCTCTTAAGAGCCAACGGCATGTCCAACCTGCTCATCCGGATGCGTGAATCTGCGCACAAGATGACGAAGCGCGGTCTTTCCGGTGGAGTAATCACACCGTTTGATAGGGTCGGCTTTGCTTCAACCGCAGTTGCAATCATGAGCCTTGTACCCTCCTCCAACGGATCCAAGACGTCTGGACTACTTGCTTGCAGAGTACTGAACCCCGTTGAGCGCAACAAGTTCCCCCATTGGCTCTCAGTGAGCAGAGGCCCACCAGTTCGCCATTCTTCGGACGCATTCCACCACCCAGGTAAGGTGCCGAAGATGACTGAAGCAGCAAGCAGTCGATTAGTCATCTCAAGAAGTATGAGTCTACCTCCTGGTCGGAGAAGCTTCCGCGCGTGCGTCATGGTGCGGTGCATGTCCGATGTGGCGTGAAGTACGTTTGCAGCAACGATGACGTCGAAGGAAGCTGACTTAAAGTCCTGCGTCTCTGGATCGTGCTCAACATCCAGCTTTTTGAAGTTCATGAACTGTGCGAAGTCTTCAAATTTCTCCGCGGCGCGCTGGAAGAAGTAGGATGAAATGTCCGTGTAGGTATACGACTTTAAGCGGGGGTATGTGTGAAGGTCTTCGCTGCCGCTCAAGCCTTTCAATGTCGGAACCGTCGCGCCGCCGGTACCAGCACCAATTTCGAGGTAGTCCAGATTGGGGTACTTGTGCGAAAGCATCGTGGTGTAGCGTGAGATCTGGGCATATGTGTTTGGCATGCCGACGGCGGTAGTGTAGTAGTCCTCGAGTAGGTTCTCGTGCGTCATCAAAGCGAGTGGCTCAACTTCCTGTCGGAAGACGGCTGGCAGGGCCTCACCGACTCGCACAAGAAGCTTGCCATCGTAAGCCGTCTCATGATTGCGGTAATGTTCTACCATGGCTTCAAGCTTCGATGCAACTTCCGGACTGTGTAGCTGCTGCCACTCATCTGTCTGTTGGGGATGCGTCTTCGTTAGCACCGCATCGCGCAGCTCGCAAAGGTTTCGATAGAACTTTTGATGGTGTGGCAACATTGTGGACTCCTCGTCCGCAGTGATTTCTTGCAGTGCCTTGTCGATGAAGTAGTACGAAAGCAGCTCCAGCTCTCTGACAGTCTTCGGCCGTTCATCTGGTTTCGGTGCTGCTTGCAGTTCGCGGTTGAGATACTCACGGTCGATAAGTTCAACATCTGGTTCCCAAACTGCCTGGTAACAGTGTTTTGGCGGTGACGCTTGCTCCTCAGATGTCGTGTTCGTATTAATGGCGACGAACTTGAAGCCGTCCATGAGAACAACTGGCTTCAAAGTCATCGAGTCCAACGCGAATACGTCGCCAGTAGCTTGTCGTGCGCCGCAACGTTGAGCATTCGCTACGACGTTGAGACGGTCACCAATTTGAGCTGTTGTATCGGCGGAAATGGAAATCTCTTCGATATACGTAGGTACCATGGCGCCCTTCAATTGCTTGAGCTCAGGACCACCCAGCGCAGCCAGCCCTAGCTGCAAGAAAGTGTCCAAAGTAGCAGGATGTAGCAACCGGTCATACTCATATCCTTTCGGATTAACAGACTTGGTGTCAGTGACTTCAACCACTCCGGCAGCTTTGCCAGGCATCCGATGGTCGACGCTGATCTCCTTGAGACCCTGGAACATCGGTCCGTACGTAAGTCCAATGGCGTCGACACTGCGGTAAAACAATTGAACTTCCATCTTGTCTGCGTCAGCTGGGAATGAGGCGTTCCAATCATTGACACAATCCTGAGCGAGCTGTTCGTCCGAGGTAGTTTGGCCTGATACTGAGACTAAGCCACGGCAGTTCTCAACCCAACCTCCATCTGCAGTGTAGGAGAAGATGCGAAAGTCGTGCCAGCCCTCCGAAGATGACCCATCTGGGCTGGCGTTGCATTTCATCGACAAGCAAGTCTCAACCCCCTCATCAGCCTCCGGTACAACGAGCGCTCGCGAAATATTGACCTCGCGAAGTCGATATTCCGCCGCACTAACAACACCCTGCGGAAGGAAGGTAGATGGTGAGATCTTGCACATCTGCCGACACGCCTCGATCGCCATGCACAAGTACCCGCACGCCGGGAACAGCACATCACCCTGAACGACATGATCCCGCAGCCACGGCTGCTCGCGCAGGCGCATAAAGTTGCGGAACCTGGGCTCCATTGGGTTCCAGTCGTTGACCGGCGCGCCCAAGATATCGGTCCTACCAAACTGTCGGAAACGGTAGTCTCGGCTAAGGCGCGACTCCCACCAGTAGCGGCGGGTGTGGTTCCAGGGATATTGGGGCAGATCGGTGAGCACGGATAGTGGCTGCTTGGGTTCGGTCGGGAAATTTATGGCGTGCAGATCGATCGGATGTCGGTGGACGAATAGTTGGCCGGCCGCTTCGAGTGCGGTAACGTCTGCAGGTTTGTTGCGGATGAGAGTGGAAAGATACTGTATCTGCGGTTTTTGATCGAATGTAGCGTCGAGGATTTCTTTGACTGGAAGTTTGAACAAGGCGTGTGGTCCAACTTCCAGCAAAATGTCCACAGCGTTCTTGCCATCCTGTGAGTCCGAGGTACACAGCTTAGCCAACGCTCCTGAGAAGCGGACGCTGCCGACGAGGTTCGATACCCAGTAGTCGACACCGAGCTGGTCTGGATTGATCACGTCTTCCGTCACGGAAGAGTACATCGAAACCCGCCCATGGGTTTTGATTGTCGCGACCTGTGCCTCTTGGAGACGGGCGGAATACTCCTTCGCGATCGCCTGCATATGATGAGAATGATACGCAGTGTCGACTTGAAGTAGTCGCGCAAAGACGCCCTTGGCCTCCAGAGCCTTCTGCAAGTTCTCAATGGCAGCGACATCACCGGAGATGGTGACGCCGCGCGGACTGTTCACACAAGCTACAACAGCTTTACCGAGGCCATCGGCCAACTCTGCAATCTCGGTCTTCGCATCATCTTCGGATAGGCCGACAGCCATCATGCGTCCCTCAAGACCCATACTCTTGACTTTCGGAGACAACAAGCCTCGGAAGTATGCGACAGTCATTGCCGACTCAAGGCTTAGAGCACCAGTGGCATATGCAGCAGCAATCTCACCACTGGAGTGGCCAACCACACGCTGCGGACAAATGTTCCACGATGCAAGCAAATCCACCAAAGCTACTTGCAGAGCAGTGCAAAGTGGCTGGCTGAACGTTGCTTCATTGACCCGTGAGTTAGATTTCTCCTTCGACAGCTCTTCCATCAGTGACCACTCTGCACCTAATCCGGTCACGACAGACTCGCATCGTTGCAAGCTCTTCCGGAAGACTGGGTAGTGGAGTAGCTCTCTGCCCATACCCCACCACTGGGCACCTTGTCCAGTGAATATGAAGCCTATCCGCGGTGGTACTGCGCCACTAGCGGAGCTTGGTCGTACGTGCTGCAATCTGGTTTGCAGATCGGACTTGTCTGTCGCAACAATCGCGGCGCAATAGGAAAGTTGTGATCGACGTTCGCACAATGTATACACCAGATTATCAAGTAGCTGCTCCTCGTTGAAGACATCCTGACGTTGAAGGTGTTTCGACAAGTCCTGACCCATCTGGACAAGACCTCGCTCATCGTTGGCGGACTGGAGGAAGAGACGCGATCTTGGTGTGTTGCTAAAGGATTCGTCACTCATAGGGCTGACGAAACCGGAATCGTTCCTTCTGTGACGAGCCGAGCGATGATACCGTTGAAGAAAGTGATGTGCATCGTCAAGAATGACGTGCGCATTGGTTCCACCGTAGCCGAAGGAGTTCACGCTTGCGCGCCGCAGACCGTCAAGGGGCCACTCTTTAGGCTCTGTGGGCACTTCGACCCGCCATCCTTCGAAGTCGATCGCTGGGTTGCCCCGTTCAAACCAGAGATTTGGTGCAATTATACCCTTCTCGACGCTTAGCATGGCTTTGATAAGTCCAGCAATGCCGCTAGCTCCCTCCAAATGGCCCATATTTGTCTTGACCGAGCCAATGGAGAGAGGAACGACTTCCTCGGTTGTCGCAGAGATGCGGTGGGGACGGCTCGTGGCAAACACCTCGCCAATTGCTCCACTTTCTATAGGATCACCCGCAGCCGTTCCTGTGCCGTGCGCTTCAAAGTATCCCGTCTCGCTTACGTCGATCCCTGCCACACGATATGCGGAGCGTATAAGGTCAACCTGCGCGTCTTTCGAAGGCATCGTGATACCGGGCGTTCGTCCGTCTGAACTGGCAGCCGTGCCGCGAATGATGGCTCGAATGGGGTCGTTGTCGCGTATAGCCAGATCTAGTGGCTTCAGTATGATTGCGCCAACACCTTCTCCTCGCGCATAGCCATTGGCTCGATCATCGAAGGCGTGCGATATCGAGTCTGGGCTCAGGAAGTGCATGTCGCTCATCTCGATTTGAATGTCAGGACTCAGTATGAGGTTGCTTCCTCCTGCAATCGCCATGGAGCTTTCACCACTGCGCAGGCTTTGGCACGCCAGATGCACAGCAACGAGTCCACTGCTGCAGGCTGTGTCTATGCTCACACTCGGCCCCTTCAGGTTGAAGAAGTAGCTCAGGCGGTTCGAAAGCATCGTTTGCGAAGCCCCGGTTGACTGATACTTGGGCGCTAGCTCCATGTCTCGCCGTTGCATCTCCTCATAGTCTTTTGTGAAGCAACCGACATAACATGAAGTCTGGGATCCAGAGACTCGGGCTAGTGGCGTTCCTGAGTTCTCTAATGCTTCGTATGTCACCTCGAGCAGTAATCGCTGCATGGGGTCCATAGCCATGGCCTCGGCTGGCGATATCGAAAAGAACGGCGCATCAAAAAGCGACACATCTTCAGCGAGATAATGCCCGCCGCGGTTGTTGCACTTAGATCTGGGTCAGCGGAGCGGTCCGTACGGTAGATGGCGCAAGCTTACCGTCCCGAAACGATCCCCATCGGGGTTGTAGAATGCATCAACGTTGAAGCGGTCTGGAGGTACTTCGGTGCGAGCCGATTTCTTCTCGACCAACATCTGCCATAGTTTCTCGCCGTTGGTAACGTCGCCTGGGAATCGGCAGCCAAAGCCCACAATGGCAATGGGCATTGGCTTGGTATCTTCATACGCCATTGTCGTCAGGGGTCATGAAAAGTGTTGAACTTTGTGGACGCCTTAGCACGAAAAGATGTTGAAGCAAACGCAGCTGGTCAGTGTGGCCATTGATAAGATGGCATCGAAGAGCCTTCTAAAGGTAGGATCAGGAGAGCCCTTGTTAATCGACACGAGATGCCCCAGACGAGGTTCGGCCATGAGGAGCCACACTGATCACTGGGGTTCTGCGTACGTCGCGGAAAGCGGCCCTCCCTGACACGCTTAGCTGCACAGTGTTAATCGCATCCTTTGCCACGCACCACATGTGCGTAAACCAACCGCCTAGTAATCAAGCACAGAGACGAGAACGCCCCCATACAGTACATGAGGCCAGGGCATATCAGTAGCGCATCCTTCGCGCACCCGGTTGTTGTGGAACCCATGACGAGCATTGCGCAGACGCATCCGTCGACAACACAAAGAGACGTCCATATCTGCATTCCAAGTTCTCTCTGCCCAATGGTTGCTGCTCTTTCGGAATTCCATCCTGTTATTGACAAATAGTGGCCAAATCGGGACTGGCTGTGGAGACTATCGCCGCTCGATTCCCAGAACAGACATCATGCTAAGGTCATGCATGCGTAGCCACTTGTTTGGGACCTTGTTCGCTTGAGTAAGGTGAACGATCAGACTATCGCGATCTATCCTGTTACGTGGCTGTTAGTTGTTGGTCGCTACCAGAGGTAGTGGCGGGAGAGCTTCGGCCTGAGATAGATCAGTGGTGGAGTAGCAGCTTCGTTCTTGACGTCGGAATCAGTGACAACGGCAACAGCCTATCACGGGACTTCGCCAGGCAATGGGAAGCCACCCGAACGCCTCAAGCGTGCCGCCCCGAAGGAGCAGGAAGCAGCGGTGTAGCCTGCACAAGTGCAGAGTGCATGGCGTTTAGGAAGACGCGAAGGATTTCACCCATGAATGCGATCCTGCAGCTGTGTGTAACTGCAAGGGAGTACAGAATGAGCCGAAGTGGTGTGGAGCTGCCCCGTTATAGACGAGCCGAAGTGGAGCGCGTGCATGCCCGTCATCGAATAGCAAGGTTACCGCTGCTTGTAGCGCGCTTCGTTCCTGTTCGTGTAACAAATTTTGCGCGCGTCGGGTGACATGGCTGCGGTGCCATGTCGGCCTGAACGCGTGGGGTGGATGAGGATGGAAGGATTGAGGTTCGGCGCGCGCAGATGATGACGAGGGGCATTTTCAGGCTAAACCGCTTGGCAGCAAGCGCCACAGCAGGCACGCCCCGATACGAGCAGTCGCAGACTTCGCAACCTGCAGTCAGTTCTTTGAAGGGAAGGGTAGCCGCAAGATACGTGTTTTTCATCCAAATGAGGTATCTGCAAGTACATGGCCTGACTCGTCTTTTCCCAACCTCATAACGATTGGCTAGTGTAAATGAATGCTGCATCGGAAATAACATCGTTGAGACTCTCCTTACATGCGAGACGCAGTGCGCTTGGTACTTTCCTGAGTGGGCTCGCCCTGCAGCTGTTCTGCGACATCTTCAGCACCCGAGCTCTTCACATCAGCTGATTCTTGCGCTGCGGGAGCGCCCTCAGCATCGAGATACGCCTCAATCAAACTCATGTTGCCTCTGCCGTGAATGGCCTTGATCTGCGAGACAAGTCAGTACCGCGCCACTTGTATACTGTTCACTGATAAGCTCACCTTGAGGCGTGGATCGGCATCTGAAAGGAGACGACGGAATTGTTCCTCCGACCGTTGTTTGGCTCCGAGCATCAACATCATCATGAGATCGACCTGGCGCATGCGGTTGTCCGTGTATCGAGAGGCTTCACCAAGGGCTGGCATGACCACATCGTTGATCAAAATCGGCGTCCCGGCAGGGCTCTTCTCCAAAGCAGGGACTAGTGCTCTGAAGATGCGAATGCAGTCTTCGTCGCTCCAGTTGTGAGTGATGTACCGCAGGAGATACGCCGCTGCACCCGATACAGGTTGCTTGGTGAAGAAGTCGTGTGGCATGAATGTGACTCGGCCATTGAGATCCGAGAAGTCGTTTTGTGATGCAGATGACAGCATGGTCAATGAGTCCTGGACGATAAGCTCCAGGTTGGGGAAGGTCTTTGCATAGTCAGTAAAGCGCGCATAGTGTCTTCGGCATCGTATCCGCATACCCGAGCAAGATTGACGCTCATGTGGCCGCTTCCACCTCCAACATCAATGACCTTTCGGCCACTAATCTTGGCCCATGGGAAGCTCTCTTTGAGGTTGTCAAAATGCCTCTCAACTGCGTAGTTTAGTTATGAGCTTATACAATGACATCAATGACTCACGCCTTGAGACCCCCGCCATTGCACTGGCAAAGCGAGCTGCTCGCTTGGGATCTTGCTTGTAGTAATCGAAGAGAACGGTACCATGTCGCGTCACAAATGCATTTCTCTTGCCATCTGTCACTGTTGGTGATTCCTTGATGCTCTCCGATGTCTCCGAAGCTGCCCGGAAGAACTCATCCAATCTTCAAACGAGTTAGCATTAACTTCAGTTGTGAAAGGCTGACCAAACACTCACTGGTAGGCCATGACATCGCGCCACTGCTTGTCCTTCAAGTAAAGTACACTTCTTGACGTGTGCTTAAACACATCCGGCTCAACCTCTTCGAAGACGCGATCGGAGGACAGCATACGGAGGAAGCGACCGACGCGGTCTTCGTCCATGCCGGCCTTCTCGGCAATCTCTTTGGTGGTAGCTGATCCATTCTCTGGAATAGCTTCAAAGAAGTTGAACTCGCATGCTACTTGCCAGGCTGCCAAATCATATAGATAGCACACGAATGTTCGTGCATCGTTCCTGGGGCCGTTGACAAGACGGAGTAGGTCACGAGCGGCATCATTGAGACTATCGCGCAACTTGATGTGCTCCGGAGTTTCGGGAATGGTGTCTGAATCGATGGCGAATGAAGGCTCTGGCACCTTGTTCTCGGTCAAATCGGCCACGATCTGTGTGGTCAACTGCTGGACTTCCTTGGCCAGCTGAAGCAGGGTGGATTTGTGTTCGGCAATCATATTGTCTGATTGTTGTATGCACTTGAAGCAGTTGTCAAAAGAAAGATGATGTGAAGTGAAGCTTCCCGTCCTGCGTTCAACTACCCATTATACTTCCGCTTGGTCGGGCTCATGTTGCTTACACGGCGGCGTTATGCAGGACGATGTTCTTGGAGTAGTGCTTGATGTGTCAGCTATCTGGAGCATGTCACTGGTGCTACCCAGCGCCCTTGACGATGCTCGGCTGCACGCTGGAACATCCCGCATCGTATGGCAGGGCCCAATGGGAAGGACCCTCGCGCACCGAGAGACCAGATAGGATACGGAGTACGTCTCCTGCATGCGCGTGCAGCGCACAATTCGGGCCTCTAGCTGCATGGTTCCTCGTGCGCTCACGCGCATATAATTTTCGAGCAGAGGTCATGAGAGACGTCTTTGGAAGGCCGTGTTCCGATTCAGCGGATTGCACTCAGGCCCAGAGGTCTGCTTTCTGACTTTAGGTGTCCTCGCGTCGGCCCGGCGGAAAGCCAGCAATCTGAGACAAAGATCTTGACAGCGGGAGGCCTCGGTGACTCCCGTCTTGCCGACAGTTCAGGTGTGTGCCTGAGTCAGGTCGATGCAGGTTAAATAGACGCGCTGCAAACCCTGGTTGTGGACGTGGCAGAGGCCCCGCAGGTGAACCCGCTGCATGCTGCGCTGTAGGCGCCGAGAGCAATTATCGGCTCTACTATTGCGCTAACAAATTTCGATATCGTAACTGGTGCGATCAATTCCATTTTCTTGATGACAGCCGTTGGTCGGCGAAATGGGTGAAATGGGTGCGTGAGGATGGTGGGAGCTCCAACGCTGGACGGAATGTGAATGACTAAGCCTGTAGGACGCTAGCACCGATTCTGACGGCACGTGTCAGCGGGACAAATCTGGTAACACGTGAAAGATCTCCATGTCATCTTCATAATTCGACGACAACTATGCTTTTGCTGTCGCACCACCCCAGAAATGACGCGCGCATTTTATACCGCCTTTATTCCAGGGCTTCATCGTGCTGTACGAAGTACCTGCATATACTATCTGGGCAGCGGCAACTTGACTGCGTGCCTGAAACAGCACTACCTTGGAATACGACCAAAGCGCGTACAATAGTCTCCACCGAATTATGTTCAACTGAAAGAAGTCCTGCTCTTTTGAGCAGAGCTTCGTGTCGCGTCATGGTCACCTGTCTCCGAGACGATTGACTGCCGGATTGGATTATAATAGCTGATGAAATGCTGATGACGACGCTGTCGAGCTGATGCTGAGCGCCGGGCATGGTAACGATCAACTGCCATCTCGTGGTTCACACGCTCGGATAATGTAGAAAAGGGTCTCGATGACGTCGTACAGGCGGGTCGTGCAGGGGTTGGGAGGTGCACCGAAAATCCGGGGGACCATCTCCACTCCCAACCCCTAAGGCTCACGAAGCTTTCCCTGTGTTTCTCACAACCCACACATTTTCCTTTGTTAGAACGCGTTTCCGTTATTTGCGGCAGTGGTAGATTCTCAGCATACCATCCAGGTTTCTACGCGACAGTTGTCGGGCGCGTCTTACGCCACCTCGGATAGCTCCGCACCCCTGAAGCCCGAGTCGCGATGCCTGTCAACACCATCTCTGTGGGCGCGGCTGTGACGCCCACGGTCATCCAGACATATCTCTCGCATTACCTCAATCGCCGACCGCTTGCGCAAAAGCCTACGGCGCACATATCGTACCACGAAGGTCTCGAACTCATCCGCCGCTTTCTCCACTACGCCTCTTTCCACACGGTCGACGAATTGCAAGCCTTCACGTCGCAATGGGTTCCAGTGCCGCGCTGGGTGCACGCGAATGTAGTCGAGATTTCCGCGACTCTTCTACAGCGCTCAGCTGAACTGCTCAATGCACAATTGGGACCAGAAGGCATCAAGGCAGTCGGAGGAAAGAATTGGTGGCAGTGGAGACGCGAAGGCACAACACTCAAGGCCGAGTGGATCGAGATGCGTAAGGACTACGACGCGAGGAAGCAGCTGGCAATCACCAAAGGCGATCGCATAATGCTCTATGTTCATGGCGGCGCATACTTCTTTGGCAGCGTCGACGAGCACCGCTATCAGATGCAGCGGCATGCGCGCAAGCTCAAGGCTAGGGTGCTGGCGCCCAAATACAGACTGGCGCCTCAATTCCCCTTCCCATGTGGTCTGCATGACTGTAAGTGGCCTGCTCGATATCAATACAGGAATACTAACACCTCCAGGTCTGGCCGCCTACCTCTATCTTCTCGAACAAAAGCACGACCCTACGACGATTATACTCGCTGGCGACTCGGCAGGTGGCGGCATGGTACTCAGCATGCTCGTGACAATGCGCGACCAAGGCATACCATTACCCGCAGGAGCCATCCTGATCAGTCCATGGGTAGACTTGACACACAGTTTCCCCAGTCTCGGAGGAGATGGCAAGATGGACTACATTCCCTCGCACGGCTTCATCCACAAGCCGAGCATGAGCTGGCGTAAGCTGGTTGTGTCCGTATCGAAGAGCGATTACTGACCACATACAGCACCCCCCAACGCAGACGATATGCTGGACATCGAAACATCCCTCAAGGGCTCGACTAAGAAGAAGAACAGCTCAGACAAGACGGAGGACAAGGCAGCAAAGAAGGAGGCGGAAGCTGAGCGCGTACGAGGCTACTCCGTCCAATCTGGAGATCGACCACCTCTAGAAGAGGTCGCGGATCCATCAGCTACAGGACAAGGTATGGGTACTTGGATCTCGTCAAATGGCAAATACAGCATTGGCCCCAAGAGCCAGCTATCAGTTCAGCTCGAAGATGAACGCGTCGAGATCAAGGACCAGATCCAGATGTACGCCCCGAATCATCTCTTGACACATCCTCTGGTATCGCCAGTACTACAACCAACACTCGGAGGGCTGCCACCTCTACTCATCCAAACTGGAGGTGGTGAGCTACTCAGAGACGAGCAGATCTACCTAGCGCACAAAGCTGCGCAACCACTGGCCTACATACCACCACCTTCCAACAATCAGACTGCTGAGTCCATTCAAGCTCAAGCCCCCAGCTACAGGCCTACGAACGTTCAGCTCCAGGTCTGGGATGATCTATGTCACGTCGCACCTACGCTCAGCTTCACCCGCCCGGCAAAGCACATGTACCGTAGTATAGCCCAGTTCGGTGCTTGGGCGCTTGCACGCGCTCAGAAGAAGTCCATCGACATCCTCGACGATGACGACATCTCCTTCATGAGCAGTGATTCAGGCACTTCGTCTGAATCTGACAAGGCTGGCTCCGGTTCTTCGTCAGACGACCCCAAGTCCGCGGACAAACATCCCAAACCCACCAAAGCGGAGAAGAAAGCTGCTCAAGATGCACGCGTTGGCCGAGCTGGTGACGCGATTCCGCCATTCGAACGCCATATGATCCGCCAGCGCATCGATCGCCACGGACGCATCTATGCACTCGGCCCGAAGGAAGAGCTTGTTGCACTGAACGTCCCTAGCGTTGATGTGGGCGTGCCAAAGACAGGACCCGTCAGCAAATGGATGAAAGCGCAATCTCAGTGGAACAACAAGTTCTCCAAGCAGAAGATCAAGATCCAGAAGCAGCGTATTAAGGATATGCAGAAAGGTTTCGAAGGCTTCGAGGGAGAGACACCCCCACCGACTGCCTTGGCCGGTAGAAGGATCAAGGGCATGAAGGCCGAGAAGGCGAAGAAGAGGAGTTGGGGTATGTCGATGTGGGCTGGATGGGGCAGTAAGCATGACTCAGCCACTGTAAGTGCACTCACTCTCAACATCAGACACGATGACGTTACTAACACGCCTCAGATCGTCCGCGAAGAGAAAGCAGACCAGAACCCCGACACCGAGGCCTCTACCTCCGCCCCCGACCCCGCCAACACAACCACGGACGGCACAACAGAAAGCGCGCCAACCCGCAGCCGAGCCAACAACCTCACCGCCCCCGGCATAAAACGCTCGCGCTCTCACTCCCGCCACTCCGCCGTAACCGACAAAGGCCAAACCGGTCTTCCCATGGACGACCTCTCCAAGATCAAGATCGACCTACCCACCCCTGGCCTCGCCGACGCAACGACCCTCGCCCCAGAACGCTCTGCCTCGCCCCTCCCCTCCCCCACTAGCGAACTCAGCTCCCCCGGTGTTGGTGTTGGTATCCCACCCAACATAATCGTCTCGGACAACCCCGACAACTCCAGCACCATTATCCCCGAAACAGATACTTTGACTACCCGTCCCACGGCTGGCGGTATCGCATACCCGTTTAGTTTGAAAGTTGATGGGCCGGATGGCAGGGATGTTAATGCTAGTACGCTTACGCTTGCGAGTTTGAATGTTGCTACGCCGCCGGCTGGGGAGGGGGATGGGGATGAGGGGGGGAAGCAGCTGGGTAGTATGTTTCCAGCTGGTGAGAGTAGTATGGTGCTGGGGGGTGAGAGTGAGAGTGTGAATGAGCAGGTTTTGAAGGAGGAGAGGCCGGGGGTGGAAAGATGGTTTACTGCTGGGGCTGGGGCGGGGCTGTTTAGTGATGGTGTGATGGAAGAGAAGGTGGAGAGGCCGGGGATTGAGAGGTTTGAGACTGCAATGGATGGGTTGGGTATGGGTGCTGCTGGTAATAGCGAGAAGCTGTGATACTTGTAGGTGGATATAAAGCCAGGGACAGGTTGAGAGAGTGTGGAAGAAGATGTGAAAATACTGTAGATACCCAATTTTCCTTACTGTGAGTGGTCTTAATACAAACGTACACATTCTATCGCATGCACATGTAGAAGATCAACCACTAGAAAAAAGAAGTTGAACATCTACCCATGACAAGGCTACATCCTCTTGGAGGTCTTACCAGATCTTGTCTTTATGCCATTATATACGGCAGTGTACCGGTGCACTTTGTACCTCGTACAAGGCGGCACTGCATGTTACGCAAACGAACGAACGCGTATCGTGAACATATACCCGAACTTGCGTGTTTTTCATAAGTATAGAAAGCTACCCTGGATACGTCCTCCCTGAGTTTAATCAGCACCACAACTTGCTGGTACGCTCTTGAAGATGCAACCACCGCCAACGGATGCTTGGCTGTCGCACCAGGTAGTCATAGATCGCGGCCTCTTACACGACGGTGTCGTGGAGATAAAAATGGGCTGCCTGGGTTTGTGGAGCTAGACGAGCCCGTGCACGCTACTGTAGACGGTGTATCGACGGATACCCCGATCCCGCAGAAAAATGATAACGGAGATCTGGTGTTCGAGCAGCTCGAGGTCAAGGCTGGGACATTGATTCTAATGCATGGAAATCTTGTGCATACTAGTGAAGCCAACAAGAGTGGAAAGAGCCGTGTCGCATTCAACTTTGGCGTAGCTGAGGGGACGCACGAGTGGTTAGCAGAGAACTATTTGCAGCCTTACGAGGGTGAGACGGAGTTTGAGCAGCTTCGTGCTTGTTAGTGAGGGGTGCGCGATGGAAATGCATGGGCGAAAGGATAGTGTAGAGAAGGGAGGCAGCCCTAGAGGTGTCGATAGCTCACCTGGGCAGGCTCGGGGTTAGTGGGTTCTTAGGCGATGACGCAATCATGCATGACGTAGTCTGCTTAACACCCACCCTTGAAGCTCATCAAGGAATCTCCCTCGACGCATACGAAGGCCTCTATCCCATTGAAACTGTTGCTCATGATCGACCCAGGAGGTATTCGCAGAATCTGGCATCGATGCAGTGTAGAAACGTAAGACAGTGTATAGCTCCAGGCTATGGGGTAGTACTTGCCTGCCAGACCCGAAGGCACAATCTTTTCACAAGACATATCGCACAAAATCGCACAACGCGCTGCAAGTACACAGACAGTGACTGGTGGAAGTTGAAGAACAAGAATGTCTCGCTTACCCTTATTCGCTGCACGTAGGTTGACTATGCCTGGCCCTCTCGCTTGTTGTCAGCTTCCGAGGGCGCCTGCCGTCTTTTGCGGAGTGCACGCGCATGAACCCCACCACATCTCATGCCGCCCCTTCAAACACTGTCCACCCCGTCTCACGGATGCTCCCGCTGTGTCACCACGAGATGAGCTCGACGCTACCTCAAGCGCCCTCATGGTCAGAACAAACTGAACGCAGCATCTGTAGCTGGGATCATGGCTGGCAGCACTGGAGTTACGGTAACCACCAGGGGAATACCACCCTGTCAAACGTGCGCGAGGCTGCACGCGATGGCTGCGTTCGATGCAAGCTACTTCTTCGAGGAATTGAGAAGTACACGTTTCCTCCTTACCGCCCTCATCGAACTACCGAAGCCACGTTGAGCGAGTACGAGCCCGATCAGGTGATCAGGGTTAACGTCCGCAACGATCCAGACACGCCTCTGCGCGTGACGGTACAATACACAGGCATGGCAAGTAAATCAGGGAGTTTACCCATGGAGTTGTACTTTTACACTCATCCCGGTTCGTTTGCTAGTATAGCACCTACGACATGCACTTACTATGCCCAGACAAGCCACCTTACTTTTCGGATATTCAGCCAGCAGGACATATTACGGCTGACCCTGCCTCCCAAGCTTGCTTCGACATAGTCATAGAATGGATTAGGAAGTGTGATACTCTGCACCCACAATGCTCTCCCAGAACAGATATGTCAACGACACCAACGAGGCTCATCTCGGTCGGTTCATCATCAGCTGACATCAAACTCTGCAGCGTGGGTGACATGCCAGCTGATAACCGATACGTCGCCTTGAGCCACACCTGGGGTGTGAAAGAAGAACGGAGGAAAGCCATGCCCTTGCTCTTGACTGGAAACATCTCTACTCGCATGCTCGGCATACCATGGGACGAGCTCACGCAAACGTTCCAGGACGCCATCACGATCTCCAGGAAGGTAGGCATCCCATATGTCTGGATCGACTCATTATGCATTGTGCAAGATGACCAAGAAGACTGGGCTAAAGAAGCCTCACGTATGGCATCAGTGTACAAGTACGCCTACCTGGTCATCGCCGCGACGAGCTCGAAGAACGGCGACGATGGATGTCTTCGTCCCAGAGTCCCAAGCCACGACTTATCCGACCCATTTGATGGTAGCTTCCATGTACAACGGCAGATATCTCACCGCACAATCATTGAATGGCAAGCAGAGAGTATTGATATGCCTCTTCTGGATCGAGCTTGGTGTTTTCAAGAGCGACTGCTCGCCTCCCGGATACTTCACTATACCGAAAGCGAGATGATGTGGGAATGTCAAGAACAGCTCTGGTGTGAATGCCAGCTCATCCAATTCGACGATCCATCGGCAAGGTCCAGTTTCGACAATCCATTGACAATGAAACTAGACACATTCAAGCTTTCTTATGCCGCAGCGGTGGCATCGAAAGAGCCTGAAATACGTGCCAGCTCATGGGATAAGGTTGTGAGAGAGTATTCTCAGCGGGCATTAACGTTCGGCACCGATCGACTTCCTGGTATCTCTGGAATCGCCAAAGAAATTGCGCTGCCATCGATGGGAAGATATCTGGCCGGTCTATGGGAATTTCAACTCCCTGAAGCACTCTTGTGGAACACTGTAGGTGGAGTGATCGACCGTCCATGGGTACTTCCAAGACCTTTGCGATATGCGGCGCCCACGTGGTCTTGGGCGTCGACACTTACAGCCGTCGCTCTAAGAGAAAAGAATTCAGTGGCCAAGTTCACGGGATCATCCACAGTATCAGTCTGTCGGGTGATAGATGTGACATGTACACCACAGACCGCAAATCCTTACGGACACGTTCGAGATGGGCGATTGAAAATATCCGGGCCGACAATAGGAGCGACCCTGATGCGCACAGATCGTGTATCCGAAGCCACACGCTACGATGTCTTCCTGGAGAACCAGAACTCTGAGGCACCAGAGAAGTCAGCAAACCTCGACATGACGAGTGATATTGAACTGATGGAGACTGTTGTAAGCGTGGTGCTATTGGTTATAGAGACCTGGTCCTACGATACGAGCTCTGAACGCCGGGTTGCCTGTCTCGCATTGGTCAAATCAAAGACGCACAGTGAGTGCTATGAGAGGATTGGAATCGTCAGCGGACGGGGACTGGAGTTGTCGCAGACCAAGGAATGTGAATTCATTATCGTCTAGCTTCGCCTCGGAGATAACATAACCCCGCATGACATCACCTCGGTATTCCTAGAAGACGACACCACGACACCACAGCCATCTCCCATTGCAATCAATTGAACACATTCAATATACCCTACTCCAAACCTCCAACTTCTATACTTCCAGCATGTCCGTATTCCGCCCCTCAGCACACGCCCTAATAACAGGCGGCGCATCCGGCGTCGGCTACGCCGTCGCCCAACTCTGCCTCAAACACTCCATGCGCGTCTCCATTGTCGACTTCAACCAATCCTCTCTCGACATCGCGCGCAAAAACCTGTCTGGCGACGTAAAATGCATCCAAGCGGACGTCTCCTCGCGTTCAGACTGGGCCTCAATCCGTCAACAAGTCGGCACAGACGTAGACTTCCTGATGCTAAACGCCGGCATCAGCGGAAAAGGAACGTGGGGTGATGAAGACTATTTTGACAAGATCATCGCTACGAATCTGGGAGGTGTGGTGAATGGGTTGAATGCGTATGTTCCGACTTTCAAGGAGAGAGCGGGGAAAGACGGGAAGGGGGAAGCTGCGATTGTGATCACGGGGAGTAAACAGGGTATCACGAATCCGCCTGGTAATCCTGCGTATAACGCTAGTAAAGCGGCTGTGAAGACGCTGGCTGAGCATTTGAGCTATGATATGAAGGACACGGGTGTTGGGGTTCATTTGTTGGTTCCGGGGTGGACGTTTACTGGGCTTGTAAGTTCATTGCTCCTGTTCACTGGCAACAACTAACGCGCATCACAGTCTGGGAACGAGCCAGGCTCGACGAAGGCCAAACCGGAAGGTGCATGGTCAGCCGACCAAGTGGCTGATTACATGTACACCAAGATGCAAGCCAAGAAATTCTACATCATCTGTCCCGACGACCAGGTCACGGAAGAGACGGACAAGAAGCGCATGTTGTGGAGTGTTGGGGATATCGTGAACGAGAGGCCACCCTTGACCCGATGGAGGGAGGAGTACAAGGAGGAGGCTGAGAAGTGGATGGCGGAGCAGAAGGTGTAAATTAGGTGATAGTACAGTTACGTCCATCTGCATGGCATCAATTCATACCTCACACGTACCACGCAATCCCAGTCCCAACGCCACACACCCCCCCTCAACACCTCTATTCCCAAACATCATCCCCCTCAATATCATCACCACTTCAACCCGACAAAATTCTATATTCACCCATCTCCTCGTCAAGCAACCCCTTGATCTTCTCGTGATACTTGTCAATCCCACTCGGCCTACTCATCGCGACCCAAAGATCCTCCGGCACATCCACCCCCTTCTCAAGCTCACACGTCAAATTCCTTGTGAAAAGCGTCAAACCACACCCAGCTTCCACAAACGTATACGTGATCCAACAGTACCCCTTCACCCCACCGCTTCCATCCTCCCCCTCAGCAATCTTATTGACCTGCCGAAACGCGAATTTGCGACCACGATCCGCGATTTCAAGGATCCATTTGGGGTGGTAGGTGTTGTTTGGCAAAGCCACTTTTTCGGTCCAGACGTCGCCGACTTTGAGGGGGAGAGAAAGGTTTTGGCCTGGGGGCAGCCCGGAGCTGCCGGCGTAGGTGCGGCCCCAGTTTGAGGGGTTGGAGACGAAGTCGTAGATTATTTCGGGGGGGTAGTTGAAGATTGTTGAGGAGGTTGCGGTCATGATGCCCATGATGAGGTGGAGTGAGGACTTCGAGGTAAGTGCTGGGTTTGGGTTGATGATAATAGTGTGAGGATATGGGAGTCAGAGGTTGTGTTTAGAAGAAGTGGAAGAGCGACAGATTGAACAAGCGTGCGAAGTTAAGAATCTCAAATATGGTGCTGTCAAGGCACCTCTCCGAACCACCATGATTGGAACGAGTGTGTACCGGCTATTGGATGTACGCCGATCCGCTGACGTATGTCACGATGACTGATCCCCGCATCGAGCTCGAGCTACGGGTAGTCTTGCTTTTGCGCTGCTGTCTGGGATTGTGTCCAAACGGGCGGGGTGAGCTCCGCGCGCCGATCATCCAAGCCTGTTGGTCTTGCATCGTGAACATCGTCTCCAATCCACACCAATATTGTGCGCGCAAAACCTAGACTCGCGCATTGAAGTAGGAGGTAAGTGCCGGAACTGTAGTACGTCCCGTACTCTCTGAAGGTACTTCGTAACCATAATAGTTTGCATTGCGATGGTATCAGTTCTATGCCTCCTTGATCAACTTGCGCGTCGCACTCTCCATCCAGAGCTTAGTGTACAGCCTATGCAGCCACTGGATATGCCCTGGCTGTGGCCCAGCGTCCTTGCCCTCTGGCGTCGTATCCACAAACACCGACTTCAGGTGGAAGGTAGCCATCTGCGCCGCATCGTCTTTCGAGACCTCCATAGAGAAGAGGCCATCCGAGGGCCGGGGCTCGGAAACATGTGGTGAGTCGCCGCATCGCACAATAACCTGTGCGCAAATCAAGTCAGCCGACAAACCCCATTGCGCTCGCATGAAGTCTTACCTTGTCATCCTTATGCTCCACAACCTCAAAATGATCTACAATCTTCGTCCCAACCCCATACTCGCTCTTCGCCAACTCCTTCACATCCCAAAGATGTGTCTCCCTACCCTCCACATTCCGATACCACTTCTCCAACAACCTCCTCTGCACCCTAAACGCCACGCCGCTCCAAATGCCCCGACAAAAATCCGTCGTCAAAGCCGGTTGATCAACGGATATCCTGCCCCCATCGCCCTTGACCCAGTACTTCTCCGGCAGCTTCCCATACGGAATCTGCTTTACCGCATGGTCTATGCAGCCAGGCGGGTTTCCATTCGGGTTATGTGCGCGGAAGACGGCTGTGGTGAGGTCGGGGGAGGAGGCGTCGTAAGGCACGAATTTTGTGTTGCGCGTGTAGAAGGAGGAGACGCTGTAGGCGAGGAGGACGTTGGCGGAGAGGCCGCCGGTTATGCCGACGAGGACGCCGAGGAAGCGCTTCGGGCCTGAGATGCGTTTTATTGTTGGGGGTTTGGAGATTGTGTTCATTGTGAAGGTGGGAGGGAATTGAGATGGCGGTGGAGGGATTGGGGTCTGCGCCCTGGGTGGAGTGGAAGGAGAGGGACGGCGTTCGCAGCGGGATTGTCGCGTGGGGTGGTCGGAATGTTTTGGTGTTGAGGAGCTTGGACCCTCGGTGGGTTTTGGATGCCGAGGGTGCGTCGGCGATTGCTCAAGCTCAGACACCGACAACTTCATCTGACCAGCTCATCACTGCAGTCGCCTTGAATTCATCTTCACCATTACATTACTGGTACTAATAACAGGGCTATATCTCAACTCAATGCAGATGCGCAAGTGCGATACCAGAGTACGCGCTGTCCGTCTCGTAAATCTTCTTCTTCCTCCCTCCGTCCATGTCGAACCTGTACACGGTGCCACCTAGGTCAGTCAAGTAGACGTGCCGGTTCACAGCATCAATCTTCAATCCAATCGGCTCGTGGAAATGTCTCGCTAGCGTTACAACACCTTTCTCTCCCTTCGTCTCGGCACCTACATACGCCTTGTTCAGCGTGTTGCCTAGTGGATATTCGCCGCGGTCGGTCCAGTACAGCGTTTGGCTCTCAGCTTCGAACTCTAGATCGATGGGCTCGGGCAGGTGATCGAAAAGCAGTTCAATGTCGGAGCGGGATGATGCTGTCTCGTTGGCAGGCATCTGCATGTTTGCGCGGAAGATGCGGCCCTTGCCGCCCTTTGACGGGCCCTTCTGAGACCAGTAGAACTTCCCGCCCTGAGGATCGACTGCGATACCAACACACCAGTTTGTCTGGTCTTCTCCTTCCGCTGAGCTGGAGTCGCCAGTCTGCACGATGATCTCGTGGTTGCTGCCGTCAAAGTCACATCGATGGACGCGCAGGCCTTCCCTGTCGCAAATGTACAGCTTCTTGTTCTCGTGGTCGATCTTGAGTTGCTTGGGTGTGTGAATCTGGCCTTCCGGAATGATGGGTCGAACGTCGGTGCCATCGAGGTTCGCGGACATGACACTGCCGTTGTTCTTGGCGGGAGACGCGCCCATGTTCGTCCAGAAGATGCGACCAGCTGAGATGGATACGTCGATACCGTCTGGCATGGCTTGGCCACCCACAATCTCGCGCACGTTACTTCCATCCGCCGAAGCAGTCATGATCTTGCCGGAGGTAGCCATCTTCTGCAGATCGGTAACATTGCCTCCGATGCCAATGTCGAGGAAGTACAGTCTGGGCGCCGCGAGATTGTCGTGATGGCCGCTCTCATCCTTGGAGCTTCGCGTCGTCTCACCAGCGGGATACAAACCGCCTTTGCCAGACTTCGCACCGAGCTTGCCCTTCTCAACAAAGTTCTTCTGAACCCAGTCTCGCGCTGTGGGGTCACCGCCGCGCTCTTCAACATAGTTGTTCTCGATGAACGCAACCGTGTCCAATCCTACTGCATCCATCATTCCGCAAGGTCCAACCGGGTTATCCTTGAACATCGTCAAGAAAAGCCTGTCAATCTCCTCCGGCTCCGAAACGCCCTCCGCCATGATGAGCAGACTCTCCCTCTTAATGGCAGCCCATAACCGGTTGAAGATGAAGCCGGTCGACTCCTTGCGCGCGATAGCCGGAGTCATACCCGCGTCATGAAGTTTGCTTTGCAGAAACGGCAGAATATCTGCATGCGTCTCACCGCACGTCATGAGCTCGACAACGTTGTTACCCGGTGGCATGTAGTAATGCATATTGCAAACGCGATGCCGACTACCCGCGTCCACCTTATCGAGCATGAACCGCGACTTGTACGACGACGAGTTGGAAGCTAAGATACAATCCTTCGGTGCTTGTTGTTGAAGCTGGCCCATGATGTCGATCTTCAACGGAAGCTTCTCTGGTAATGCTTCAACCACCAACCACGCGTTCTTGACCGCCTCTTCAATGTCTTTGACAGTGTTGAATTGCGTTGGTTTCCGCGCATTACTGGTAAGTTTCGAGAATTCGTCCATATGGTGTTCGATGTAGTGTGTCGCGGCGTTCCTCTGCTCGTCGCTGAGATCGCACAACACGACCTCATAGCCGGCGGCGACCCATGAAGCGGCGATTCGTCGACCGAGGACTCCTCCGCCCAGAACGGCGACTGGTCGAGATGATGTGTCCGGTGCCGTCCATTGCGGTTGGGTGCTGCTGGACGCAGCTCGTGTTTGCGTATTCGACATGACTGAGTATGACAAAGGTGTTGATCGAGTGCGGAAAGCTGTGTCGAGACTCCTCACTCTTGGCTCCAGTGTTGTTATACGCGTGCTCAAACATCGCGTCCTCGCGTAGCCCGCAGAGGGCTCGGCCGAGACCCGCCGAACGCCTCTTGTCAATCGTCTTGCGCAAAGAGACATTTTTCGTTGTCGCGGTGTATTAGTCCAGACGGCAATCGATGCTGCTGGGCTATCGCTGATACCGCGACTTTCTCAAGCGCGTCTAGATGCATGTTGTATACCATTGGTTGACGCTAATGCAGCCTAGAAGCATGTAGGTGTTGCGTCACTGCCCAACAGCTCGGTAGACATCCGTGCAGTGCCGCTCGGGTGGCGACGTCATTTCGTACGGTGCTTTTTGTGTCGTGCGAGATGGGCGTTGGGGCGTGCGAGACGTTGGGCGGTGGTATGTCGGCCGAACTTCATGCTTGCTGCGCGAACTTGGGTTGTTGTTGCATGTGCGACTATGACGATGGTGAGGATGCGCGCGCGGAAGTTGGAAAGTGAAGGGTTGGTTGATGGTTATGTTTATTTTGGAAAGGTTGATAATTGCGATAGATTATGGAAGATGTGTATTGAACAAGTCCGGATCACCACCAGTTTATCCTAACTACTCCGACAACACCACTGCCACATCAGTCCAATATCCCTAGAATCCATAGCAGATTAAACACGATAATCACTGGAAAGTGAAGATCTCGTCCTGAGGCTTCGAAATTTTGCCTGAATATGAGTTAGCATGTATGCATCGGAGGTTGTCAAATAGTCTCAACATACCAGGTGCCTTAAACCCCCGTTCCTGCAAATACCCAACCATACTCTCCATCATCGGATCCGGCCCACAAACAAGAACCTTGCTATCCATACCCGCCGGCGCAGGCAAACGCTGCTCAATCATCTCCTTGCTAATACGACCCCTGTCGCCCTTCCAGCTCTCCGAAGGGCTACTCAAAACGTAGTGCACAGTGAACTGCTCGTACTGCTCCGCAAATCTGTCGAGTTCGTCTTTGAGCAGAATGTCTTCTTCGGTCTTGTTTGCGTATAGGAGTGTGGTCTTAGTGTCGTCGCGCGGGTCCTCGCAGATACGACGAATGATCTGGAACATGGGCGTGATACCCGTGCCGCCGGCGATCATACCGAGTTCCTTGACGAGGTTCTTGTGGTATTTCATCTCGCCCTTTGGACCGCGGATCTCAACGGTGTCGCCGACGTTTAGCTTGCTCAGCCAAGGTGTCAGTTTACCGCCTTCGTAGATCTTGACAGTCAGTTCCAGACGTCCGCGGTCCTTGTTGCTGGACGTAGGCGTGTAAGAGCGAGCAAGTTGCTTCCCGTCGACTTCGTGTCTGATGGCAATGTGTTGGCCCGTCGGCAGCCCCAACACGGAATTCTCATTCGGCAGCCCGAAGACGAAGCGGATGGTGTCGTGGGAGACGTTGAACTTGTCGATTAAGGGAAAAGGCTGGTAGACGCGGGCGTTTAGCACACCGAGGTTGATATCCTTTTTCTTCGTTGGCTTCGACGACATGGATTTGGCTTTGATGTGCGCGGGGTAGGATTGGAAGTCTTTGTGCGCAACGTCGAAGCTCTTGGTTGCCCAGAGGCTGGCGTAGCCGGCTAAGGCCATACTCGCGATGGAGGATACGGCGAAGCCCTTCCAGAAACCGGCGCTTTGGAGACGGTGCAAGAGTGGCGAGAAGCGTCGGCCTGCGACGATGGAAAGCACGACAGATGTCAATCCAAATCCAATAGCTCCTAGATGCAACCGCCACGATTTCGGCGGCGGCAGGTTGTTAACAACGTGCACCCTGCTCGGCGTGATCGTAGGCATCTTCGCGGCTTCATGGTCGGTCCAGTCCTCGTCTGCGATGCGCCCGATGCGGAAGTTCTCGAGGATCTCGCGTGCGTCTGTGGAATGGCCAATGTCTTCGTAGGCGGTTGTGGCGTCTGTGCCGGCGTTTTCGAGGAGGAACTCTTTACCGCCTGGGTGGTCTTCTTGGTAGTCGGTTACGTTGTAGACGTGGTTCCAGAGGGTGACCCATAGATCGGTTTTGCTGGTGTGCTGGGATACCTCGCGGAGAGTGTATACGCCGTCGGCCATGGTGTCTTCTTGTTCACGCGCTCGTCTCGTGATGGTCCGGTTGCAATGACTGGAAGGATTGATATCGAAAGAGAGGGATGCGTTCCGTCAGTTCACTAAAGGGGCGTCAGGGAGTAGAATGGCAACGATGAAGGCCTGTGGCCAAGACCCTTCATCGTCGCAATAGCCCCATCAAGCACATGCGCAACGGGCATACCGATCCACTACCCACTACGCATGCGCCGCGACCGAGATCTCGGACATTCGCAGCATCAGGATCTGTTGTTGCGCCATGACAAATGACAGCGCTATTGCGCAGCGGCTACCACGAGGTGTCCGGTGTTGGTGGAGCCAAGCCCCCCACTTACCTCGGCATCTCGATGCTTAAACCAATCAAGCCTCCGCTGACAATCGGAGGTGCCACCACGCGAGTGGCCTCGGTCCAAGCTTCTTACGCGCAACGCATACTTGCTAGATCTGTTACCTGGAATGAAATTTCGATCAACGGGCTTCGGCCGGGCTGGGTTCGCACGACCTGCAGTGTTTTTTGCTTTATTTTGGCGCGCTTTGAAGGGTGCATTGGGCTCTTCGGCGCTTTTTTCGTACGATGGAGCGCATGCCGGAGGTTGGTCAGTGGCGATGCGTCATTTCTACGGACTAGACGAGACCTGCAGGTGGTGGGTTGCAAGATGGATACGTAGTTTGGTGTGCTCTCATTTAGTCGCGTTATAGTCCTGTCAAGATTGTGACGCTTCAACCGTTATTCCATACTTTGCTACGCTTCGCTACGCAGCATCATGACTATCAAGGGCTTTTACCTCGTTGGGCAGGACAAGAATGTCTTTCGCCAGGATATTCACATTGATCAGTATCATGACTTTGAGGCGCTTCAGGTTGCTGTAGCGGAGCAGTACAATATTATTCAGTCGACTGGTATGTGAGATGATTGTGTTGGTGTGGGCATGGACTTACGATTTGCAGGTATCGGGCTTCAAGATGCGAAGGGAGAGGACCTCCACGATTTGGACGACGTATTGGATTGCGACGAGGATATAGGCATTACTGTCGACGGCCAGGCCATCCGCGATCCTTCAGGCCCAGAAGGTCTTCCTTTCGTGGGAAGCTACTACGAGGTCTTTCCCGATCATCTCGTGAGTTCAACTTGACAGGCGCGCGAACTACCACTAACCAGCTCAGGGAAACCATGCGCGTCTTTTCCAGAAGTACGGGTCTTTGATCAAGTACGAGACGATGGGCAAGCAGAATTACCTGACCAATGACCCTGCTATTGCGACCGTGGCTTTCCAAGAGTCGGCGTTCTTCAGCAAACACATCACCCCCGAGCATCCTTTGGCTGGTATCAAGGATAACAGGGCGTTGTTTATTTGCGACACCGACACCGATGCGTGGAGGCAAGCGCACAAGTTCATCCCGCCTTCCATGGCACCCAAGGCTATCAGACACTACACACCTCTGATGGAAGCCTCGGTAAAAGACTCGTTCAAGGTCTTTGACCAGCTCGATGAGCAGGGCGAAGCCTGGAACGTTTACCAGTACATGCTGAAGCTCGCATCCCAGACCGTCTTCAAGTTTGCGCTCGGATACGACGCCCACCACTTCGACAACCCAGATGCGCCGCTGAGCGAGCTAGTCATCTTGATCGCCCAATCACTCTCCCTGAACAAGAAAGTCGCGTCAAGAGGTGCCTGGTACGCAAAACTCAGCGCCATCCCCTTCACAGCAGCCTACGACCTCGACAAGATCCGCTACAGACTCTGGACGATCCTCAACCAAGCAATCGACCAAGCACCCAAAGGCAGCAACGAAGACGACCTACCCCTGCAGTCCGCAGCCCTAGGAGCCAGCTGCGTAGTCGACTACCTCAAGCGCGCCACCGACGACAACGGCAACAAACTCCCCCGCGAACTCGTCATCCCAAACATGCTTCCCATCTCCGGCGCGGGCTTCACAACCACCTCCTCCCTCCTCTCCTGGCTCCTCTACTCCCTCTGCGTCTACGAAGGCAATCAAGAGCGGCTCCTCCAGGAACTCGTCGACGCCGGCGTAAACGAGAACACAAAGTGGACGCCTGAACTCTCCGACGGCCTCACTTTCCTCGACAAGTTCGTCAAGGAGACACAGCGCTTACATAACCCTTCTTTCCAACCCGGGCGCACCGCTAAGGTCGATTGTATCGTCCCCGGCGGCTACAAGCTCCCCGCCGGCTCCGTCGTCATCTGCGCCCTGCACGCCATCCACAACAACCCGTCCATCTGGTCGAACCCCGATCGTTTCGACCCCGACCGCTGGGGCACAGAGGAGGTCTCCAACCGCCCCAAGAACTCGTATATGCCTTTTGCGACCGGCCCGCGTAGTTGCATTGGCTTCAACTTTGCGCTTGGGGAGGTTAAAGTGCTGCTTCCGGAGTTGGTGTATAGGTATGAGTTTAGTAAGGAGGGAGAGGAGGCGGTGACGTATGACCCTGAGTTCCAGCTTATTCGGCCCATGAACTTTTATGTTAGGGCGAGGAGGAGGACGAGTTGGCCTGAGCCGTCGAAGGGGGCGAAGAAGATTGCGGTGGAGTATCAGGAGGGGGAGGAGAAGCCGCCGATTTAGAGAAGGGTTGTAGTTGCATAGGCCGCGGTGGTTGTAACGTTAATTATTCTTGTGGTTCTCTTTCACTTCGCTTCCATCCACCGCGTGGTTTTATTGAAGTATGGTGATATAGTCCTGCAATCGATTTTATCAAACTTGCACTACTCCAATCTACGTTGCATTTATAGGCAGCATAACATGTGTAGCGCCCGAAAGCGCATGCAGCAGATCGGAACGAGAACCCGTGTTTCTCAACGGCGCGAATTCTTGCATTTCTTTGCCTATGATAGCCTATCCCAATACATCCACCCAACGCGGCTTGAAGGTACCAGAAGAACTAGAAAAGTGGTTCGCATATACTACAGTCAAGGTCGCAATGTTCAGCAACATGAACATTCCCTTGAAGAATTCCCCTGTAGTTCCTCTCGTACCGCACAAACGACGGGTAAAGTTAGATAGGTAGCCTATAAACAAAATCCTATATGCAATGTATGAAATGATAGGCGCAAGGATAGTAAAGCTAATCATCAATGGGAAGACTAACACGAGGTTGTGGTCATAGACTGGAAAAAGCGATATGCACCATAGACCCCACAGCACGCCAACGAGACACGTTGTGTAAAGGCACATAAAAGACAGACATTCCTTCGCAGTAGAAGAGCTTAGCGCAAACAACCCCGTGATAAATGCCACCAGGTTAGTGCGCATGTACTGAGAGATCTTAGAATCGTACACATACGATGCTGTGCCCTGCGGACAAAATTCGATAAGTAATTGCAGGAACCAGAAAAGCAGGAGAGCGACCGGAAATGCTAGCATCATGCCGAAAGGGACAATAGCCTCACGGCCGTGCAATACTATGAATTCCGAGATGACACGGAGGAAAAGGCCCATGACATACATTCCAGTTGCGAACCAGAAAAGGAACAAGAACGCTCCTTGAGATAGGAAAGACTTTGCATTCGAGACGATCGGTAAAGGATAGAGATTGAACTGACCGACCGGTCCCGCTAATGAGCGGAAGATCTCTGGAACAATGAACGCGACAAAGTATGTTCCCACGAAGAGTTGGGTGCCAGGCACGCCCCTCATGCTGAACACCTTGATAGCCTGTGGAGTCGCACCAAACATGAAGCTCATCATGCTTAATCTCCAGCCACGATCAACGATAGATCCGGGAGGCGGTTCCATGTAATTGATCGTGACCATAAAGGCATTTGGAGACAGTGATGGCGCTTCGACCGTGGCTGTATCGTCGTCGATCATTTGACTCTCACTGGCAACAGTGTTTGGAAGATCATTGAGCAATTCCCCCGAGGGTATCTGATGAGGGCGCTCCAGCTCCTCGGTAGCCATAATCCAAACTTCTGCGACGTCCATGCTGGGTACAGTAGCAGTGCGTACAGGCCGACCATTAGGCAAATCATCTCTGGGTCGCAAAGCCACCAAAGGTATATTGGTCAAGACAACTTCTTGATCGCTAACCACGGGAAGAGCACCAGAGCACATGTACTCATCCTGGTCAGTATTCGAATCGCCGTGCAGCTCTGCGGATGAGACAGGCTCGATCAGGTTATCGGCAGCTTCGCCAATCGGCTCTATAGATGGAGAAATTGCAAAAAGTTCCATTATCCACGAGATAACGGCGTCGTCTTGGTCTTTGTCGAATCGATCGTACCACACATGCCTGACTGCAGTTCGAGGCGAACAGCCAACAGCTAGCATGGCTACGAACTTCACTAACATCATCGATGTGTCGATTACACAAACGAGAGGACATGCGCGGAGGGCGTAACTATAGCTGAAAGGCGTTTCCATGACTCTTCCCGTCTCTTGTAATAATACAGCTAACATGCAAGCCATGACTGGCCAGTAAGCGCTTTGCCAGGAGACTTGGTGGGCGGCGGCATCTTCAGCTGCGAATGTGTTAGCACGAGCGTCGATGACTGGTGAAGGGGATCCAACTTACGGGATTTCGCAGTGGCCGGAAGGCTACCATTGCCCGTTGCATTCTGCGCGAGGTACATGCCCGATGCATTGAAAGGTGGCATGTTAGTTCGATGTCGAATGAAGTCAGATTTACAATCAAGAGCGCGGGAAGGCTGCCTTATAGACATTGCATGGTAGTACGAGGCTGAGAAACAATGGCTGAGCGAGTGACTGAGAGGAAAAGATAGGATTGGTCCAGTCAACGAAGATGCGCATGCAGATTGGGGGCTGAGCTCGCTGACATACGCCACCAAAAACGTGAACCAGTCAACAACACTGTATGAATCTTTGCAGTTGAGCCCAACCACCATGATCGGTAGCCTTGAAGCTAGAACAACGAAGACACACCACGATCTACGTGATGTAAATCTGCCTTTCAACTACTCCGCCTCCTCGACTTCTAAATAACGTGAAACCAGCTGCGCGACATGAATCTGCCTTCCACCTCCTCACCCCCTAACTCCTAAACAACATCAACCCCGCCTCCTCAGCATCCACACCCTCCCCTTCACTCTCCCCCTCCCCACCATCCTCCTCCCCAAGCCCCACCCTCTGCCCAAACAAACTCCCAAACAACTCATCCCTCTGCCTATCCCCCCACTGCCCCCTCTCCTCTGGCGCCATAAAATTCTGCAACTTCTCCTGCACCGTATACCTCAACCGCCTCCCCTTACTCGCCTTCGTATCAACAACCTTCTTCGTCTTGGCCTCGCGCGCAACCTGCCACGGCGCCTGCACAACGAATTCAGCGGTTCCATTGCTGTTGAGGTCGGCGGAGCGCTGCTCGAGCAGTTCTTTGAGCATGAGGCCGTAGAAGTCGGCGTCGTCGTAGATGGCGGGGGTGGGTTGGGGAGTTTTGGTCGAGGATTGGAGGGGGGCACAAGAGCGCGGGGTTTGGGTGCGGAGGACTAGGTGGGGGGATGAGAGCTGTGTGTCTAGGACTTCGGTTAGGGTTTGCTGGGCGGAGGCGTTGAGGCGCGCTTTGTTGTTTGTGACGGTTGTGGCTTTGGTTTTGTTGGACCAGCGCTCTAGGACGGCTTTGCGGTGGGGGAGCGTGGTTTTCTCGCTGGCTTGGATGGTGGTCCAGATTTCGGAGGATGGGGTCGCGGAGTCGAATGTTGGGCGCTTTCGCTTTTGACCTGTTCGCGACTCTTCTAGGGAGAGGCGCAGGTTCGTGAGGTTGTTGAGGAGAGTCAGAGCAGCTGCCTCTGCCGCCTCGATGGGCGCGTCTTTCGCGGTTTCCGTCTTGTAAGGCTCTGCAGCCATGGAGTTTGTGGAGATCAACGCCTTTTGTAGTCGAATGCGCGAGTTGAGCAGCGTATCGAACGTTTTTCGCTGGGTCTTCACGGCTTCTCCCTTGGCGACGTCGGACTGCGTGCCAGCAGCGATGCCCGACGTGAAGGACTTGTTGGCGGACATGAGGTCGCGGATGGTAGACGCGTCGGTTTTGACTTCGGCGCCAGGCTCATCATCGTCTGAGCCTTCGGAGTCGTTGGCCTCGTCGTCGCTCCCGCTTTCGCCTGCGCTTCCCATCTCCTCGTCTTCGTCGCTCATGTCCTCGTCAAAATCGCTGTTCATGTCGTCCTCTTCGCTGTCCTCTTCGCCATCGAGCTCTACGCCATTGATGCCATCCTCATCGTCACTGCCACTAGCCTCGCTGTCTACATCGTCGAAGCCTTTCGCAAATGGATCGTCGCTGTCGCTGTCCTCGAGTGCCTTGCGATCCACCTTGCGCCCAGTGTACTCCGGCCCCAGAGGAACCTCAACCGGTTTCCTCAGCTTGCTCTTCCCAACTGACGTATAATGTTCGCGCCCAGCATTGTCATCTTCAACTTCGGAGAGTTCGTCGGAGCGCTCGTCTTCGCTGGAGCTCGGCGCAGGGTCGAGTAGCGACTCGGGATCGAAATCTGGTTGTCATGTGAGCAAAATCCAGTCGCGCATATACGCAAAGTTCGTACCTCTGATCTTGGACTTCCCCATAGTGTACAAGTGGTTTGGTGTTGGTGTTGCTGGTGAAGCGCGTCGGAAGAGAAAGTTCACTCTGTGCCCCACAAAAAAGTTCAGTGACATCGGCTAAATGAAACGCCGATGCGCGTCACCTCCGCCATCAACTCCGCAACCCCCGTTTCTATCACGACGATGCTGAAGCCACGGTTGTTCTCGACGTTGCGATGTCTGCAACATGAGAACCCACTCGTATGTTACATGCTAGGGTACATGAATGCGCAACAGCTGATGGCGAGCGCAGGGTCTTCCGCGCTCAGGCGCACCTCCGCAAATGCCGCGCATGCAGCGAGGCTTGCCACAGAAGCGGAATATCAAAGATGTGAAGAAAGTGATTGCTGTCTCGTCTGCAAAAGGTGGCGTGGGTAAAAGTACTATCGCTGGTATTTCTTACCGTCTATGACCAAATCCAATCCGCAATACTGAAACAGTGTTGCAGTCAACCTCGCCTTAAGCTTCGCGCGTCGTGGTTACAAAGCCGGCATCCTTGATACCGACATCTTCGGCCCATCAATACCGACCTTACTCAATCTATCTGGCGAACCACGACTTTCATCCAGTCAGTCCCTACACTGGCTCAGCTTCCAATCAACCTCTAATCCCACACCCCAGACAACCAACTCCTACCGCTCTCCAACTACGGCCTAAAGTCCATGTCCATGGGCTACCTCATCCCAGAATCCTCACCAGTAGCATGGCGCGGTCTCATGGTCATGAAAGCACTACAGCAACTCCTCCACGAAGTCGAATGGGGCGGCCTAGACGTCCTAGTCCTCGACATGCCACCCGGCACCGGCGACGTCCAACTCACAATCACCCAGCAGTTTATTCTAGACGGCGCACTTATTGTATCAACGCCGCAGGATCTGTCACTCAAAGACGCGGTGAAGGGCATTGAACTGTTCCGCAAGGTTGATGTAAAGCTACTGGGTCTGGTGTGCAACATGGCGGGCTTCAAATGTCCTGGTTGCGGAGACGTGCATGAGGTGTTTGGGAATATGGAGAAGATCAGGGCGATGTGTGGGAAGTACGATTTGAATATGCTAGGCGAGATTCCGCTGCACGCGAGTATCAGCGATGACGCTGATCGTGGGAAGCCGACTGTGGTAGCGGAACCGGAGGGTGAGCGGGCTATGGCGTTTGCTAAGATTGCACAGCAAGTGGAGGGTCTCATTGGACTAGAGCGGTAGTCGTCCACTGACCCCAAAGGCACTATTACCCAACGACATCGCTGCTTCACACCCCGATCTTCTGCAATTCCCTGAAATACCCATCCAGCTCCTCGCTTCTCCAAGTAAACCGCACACTCACACCCTTACTCATCAGTCTCGCCCTCACGCCCCTCACCGCGCTCAGAATCTCCTCGACCCTTTCCAACTCGGACGCCTCGATCATAACGTGTAGCCTAAAGCCACGGAGCTTCTTCATCTTGAGCACTAGCTCAATATGCTCGCTAAACACGTCCGCTGGCCTCACGGGTCTTATACACAGAGTCCGCCCCGTACATTCACGTTTCTGAGGCTCGTAGTCTTTTATATTGCCCCGCAACACGACGCTCAAACAACGCAAGTGCTCCGCAGGTACGATGCTGGGGAAGACTGTGTCACCGAGGGAGATGTCGCGGAAGAAGGTATCTAACGCCACAGAGTCGTGGATGAGGAAGGTGTTGACGGCGAACCAGGTCGTGACGACGTAGTGTGTCATGTAGCCCATGTACTTCCAGTCGAGATGGTGTTTGCGGCCGTCGGTCACCATGTTTGCTAGCGCGTCACGGACGCTGATGCTATTCGTACAGGTCTGATCGGATATCACTGCCGGTGCGCCCAAAATGACTGGTGTGCCCTCATCCGTCAAGTACGCGGCGATTTTGCTCCTGATATCCTCCGGCAGATCATGGATAATCTCCATAGTGAGTAGCCGGCAAGACAATGCGCCATAGTCATAGACTACCCGATCAAGGTCCCTAAATCACATATTAACATCATTGTCATGCAGGTTCAATCGCAACTCATTCTTACTCAGTAGCTGAATTATACGCCCGCGTCTGCGCAGAGCTAAAACACAGGTACTTGTGAACAGGCTTGTAGCATTCGTCCCAACTAGCGCCGTCTCCAGCTTTATCAACAGACTTTTGGATCTTCTTGCGAACTTTTCGTATGCAGTCCGCTACATACTGCCGCGTTTGAATTGCTCTGGTGGGGAGTTAATGCGGGCGCGCCGTTAGTCTACCCTGTTACCTAGGTACGTACCGAAGTAGCTCCCGTCGCGTAGTGTTTACCACAGTAGGCGTAGGAAAATCGGCTCCACGGCCTGTTAATGCTGTGAAGTAACTTTGGATATCGATGCGTCTCGTTTTTAGAGGGAGGGATCGGAGCGGCTGTCCTGGTCCCACTGGTGCGTCCATGCTGTTGCTGGGTGGACGACGGGGAGGGAAGGTGTACCGCGATGACGTCCTTGCGGGGCGTAGCGCGCTAGCAAGTGCACGGTCGTGTCACGTCTAGGCATCTGCATCCTTCGCCATGGGGATTGCATATTCGTTTCCATCGGTTATGGAGTATGATGCGAGTGTCTTATCAAGAAAGTTGCAAGAAATCGACGACGCAACTAATCCGTGCTTGGGATGCCATGCTATCGCCACCCTGGTGTTACAGCAAGGATGCGAGATCCCGCGTGAATGCGCGTCCGTTGCACGCGACAGAAACAACTTGGCGACGCGCAGAGAGGCATGCTTGTTCGAGTGCGTCGAGACCATCAAGCAAAAATGCACTTTGGTTCGTCATGTATACCGCAGCGCATGTGTTGAATACCTCCCTCGTACGAGACGAACATGCTGCTCACCGTGGTAACAGCACAAACAAACGCATCACGATTCCCCAACCACACGTCGAAGCCTCGCTCGGCCGACACCTTGGTCATCCATGCACAACAACTTGGTCATCACGTACAACAATTGTACACGCTGATGAAGCAGATAAGACCAGGAACATTTCCTTCTGGACGCCTTACCCGGAGTGTCATTTGCTCCTTTCATTAGTACACGACCTCGGAAATGTAGTACCCCGCAACAACCCCGCACAGTATCGACTAGACTATCAATCACAGGCCAACGTTGCGGCTGTGACCCTTCGCCCTGGTGTATGCTGTCCTACTAAATCGTCCTCCACGGAGCAGCTTTGGGTCACGCACAGCTGTCAGCATTGGCGACTAATACGCCCGGCGCCCGATGCCCGCTGTAATGTAAGATAACATGTACCCGGTGTCGATCTATAAAGTTGTGATGCTTCTCGTTGCACTTTGCTCCTCCATCAGTCTGTAGAACAGTTACGACCACTTTCCCAGTCTTTCGTCGTATCATCGCTCCGAAGATGGCGCCAGATCTGAACACGATAGGCAGTGGCAAGCAATGGGATTACTCAACGCCTGGTTCTGGCGGCTACAGCGTCCCAGACATCGTCTATAATGTGTGTCCTGATACCCCGAGCTTCTAGCAAAGAACTGATGATCTTCCAGGACCCTTCATCGCGAAAGCTCAAGGTGCTGACTATTGGAGCCGGCTTGTCTGGCATCCAAATGGCGTACCATATACAGAAACACACGCAGAACGTCGAGCATGTCATCTACGAGAAGAACGCCAATCTAGGAGGGACGTGGCTCGAAAATAGATATCCAGGTACATCCACTAGTGAATCTTCGCGTGAGTGAGCTAACCCCTGCAGGTTGTGCCTGCGACATCCCATCGCATGCCTACACCCTCAACTTCGCTCTCAACCCAGACTGGCCGCGCTTCTTCTCCTACGCACCCGACATTCAAAAGTACCTCGAAAAGGTCTGCGATGTATTTGACCTGCGCAAGTACATGACATTCAACACCGAAGCCGTGCGAGCCGAGTGGCAAGATGACGTCGGCAAGTGGAAGGTCACGCTCCGCCAGACCTCATCTTCTGGCGAAGAACGAGAGTTCGAAGAGGAATGCGATCTCCTCCTCTACGCTTCCGGCATCTTGAACAACTACAAGTGGCCTGGTATCAAAGGCATCAACAGCTTCAAGGGTCGCATCGTTCATACCGCGACATGGCCGAAAGACTACCAAAGTGAGCAGTGGAAGGACGATCGCGTGGCGGTCATTGGATCTGGTGCTTCTTCCATCCAAACAGTACCGACCATGCAACCGCATGTAAAGCACATGGATATCTTCGTCCGAACCGGAGTTTGGTTCGTCCAAATCGCGAACAACTATGGCCAGAACAAGGAGTACTCGCAAGAAGAGCGAGACGAGTTCCGGAAAGACCCGCGTAAGCTCGTTGCGCATGCCAAAGATATCGAGAACCAGGTCAACGGGTTGTGGGGCGCGTTCTACGCTGGAAGTGAAGCGCAGAAGGGTGCGCAAGAGCTGTTCAGGGAGAGGATGAAAGAGTTTCTCAAGGATGAACGACTCTTGGAGGGATTCACGCCGAAGTTTGAGGTTGGCTGTAAGTTGCATACAGTTTTGAAGAAAGGCTTCGTCACTGACATTCCTGCAGGCCGTCGCATAACCCCAGGCGACCCCTACATGAAAGCCATCCAAGAGCCAAACGTCGACGTTCACTTCACCGCCGTAAACGAGATCACCGAAACCGGTGTCATCGGCGCCGACGGCATCGAGCGCCCCGTCGACACCATAGTCTGCGCCACGGGCTTCGACGTAACCTACCGCCCCCGCTTCCCCATCATCGGGCGCAACGGCGTCGACCTCTACGAAAAATGGAAGCACGAGCCCGAAGGCTACCTCGGCCTCGCCTGCCCCGACATGCCCAACTGGCTCATGTTCGTCGGCCCAACCTGGCCCGTCGAAAACGGGTCCGTCACCGGCCCCCTCCTCGCAGTCGCAGAATACACCATCCAGATAATCAAAAAGATGCAACGCGACCACATCAAATCCTGGGTGCCCCGCCAATCCATCACCGACGCCTTCAACGCCCACGCCCAGGAATGGATCAAACACACCGTCTGGAAAGGCCCCTGCAGATCCTGGTACAAGAACAACGAGACCGGGCGGGTCAACGCCGTTTGGCCCGGTTCCTCAAATCAGTACGCCGAGGTTATTGAGACGCCAAGGTATGAAGACTTTGAGATTGAGTATATGCATGAGAATCCTTGGGCAAGTCTCGGTATGGGGTATGCGATGCGGAATAAGTTGTTTCCCGAGGCGGATGTGAGTCCGTATTTGGCGGTGGAGAATATTGATCCGGAGTGGTTGAAGGCGGTTGGGTATGAGGGGCCTGCGGGGGTGGTGGAGGAGGTTAGGGAGAGGAAGGAGGGGGTGGAGGTTGAGAGGACGGGGGTTGATGGGGGGGTTGGGGGTGGGGATGGGAATACGCTGACATGAGGGGTCGCGGTGATGTTATCTTTATATACTCGAGATGAAGTCTATTTCACGCGGTCGTGCCGCCGTCCCGAGTCAATCATCGTTCTTTGTTGAGTGTAAGCACATATTGCTTTGTGTTGGGCTCAAAAGGCGTTGAAGCTACACGCCGTATGGATAAGTGGATGGACCATTTGAGATCTTTGCCGCCTGCTGGCTCTTGAATTGGAACAACTTTACGATCGAGAGCGTGATTCGGCTTTGGTTGTGGTATATGTGATGGGTGTACGTATAGTGGTGGTGGTGGTGGTAGTGGTAGGTACGAAGGTCTGGGTAGTCGAGCTGGCCCAGCATCTGACTCGCCAGCACAAGGCATGATCTCAGCGGAAAGATAAGGATTTTGATTCACGCGTACGTGAACAAAGATTCTTAGTGTTAGACCGACCTTGAGGTCGAAGTTGAACTCGAAAACGCTGTTTCCGCGTCCAGTGTACGGCTTCTCAGTAGGCAGCTGTCTAGCTGGATCACTAGTAATACAGCTACTTGTGTGTTCCCAGTCCAAACTCCACTCCGGTAAATCAATAATTGACTGCACGCGATCACCGAATGAGAACCGCGCAATCTCGGGGCGTAAGGTAGGCTTTATCGCGATCCGCAACATACAGTAACCTTCGCCTTGGGTCTTAGAGGTAGACACATCCGAAGGGTCGTCGTCACTCGATGTGATCGCGTAAATAGAAGTGTACCGAAAGTCTTTTGTAGCACTCTTAGGAAGGAGAATAAGGGTACTCTGTTTCCCCTCGGTATCCCAATCTGTCTCAAATCGATACTCGCTGCCTCTAACTCGACGCAGCATTACGCACAAGAGAAGGCTATCACATTTTGGACGTTCTAAGCACGCAAGGCAGCCATACCACGATTGTTCCTCGTGACGGAATAGAGGTAGACTCAGATGGCAACCACGGCTGGTAAGGCGGGGAGGCGAGTGATCTTCGGGGGGTGGAAGTGCGGAGAAGCAAGTCTTGGACAAATTATCGCGAAGCACGATCTTATCACCATCTGCTAACTCCGCAGAGACCAAATCGAGCACCGGTGTAAAGGTTTCAAAATCTGACGGCGAACTGGCTAGAAGGCTTTCTCTCGGTAAGAGTGTGTCCCAGGCAAATAGAGTGTAGTCTTCGTCGACTCGAAGCACCTCCTCCTGAAGGCGCCGAAACGCGCGTTTGCCTTCGCCGTAGAGAAGGGGCATATTCACACCGAGTATCCCAAAAAGACAGTATGCCTTATCCTCCAACCGACTCGTCTGCCGATTTGCCGCCCATGACAGCCTTACGGCAACCGCATAGCGAAGAGGATCTCCACCAGTGAGCACGTCTCGGTTGATACCAGTAATATATGTTAGCTTGGCTTGAAGGCTGTTGCGCGTCCCGAGTTCTGACCAGAGAGCGTCATAAAACTCCACGATTGGAGGCGCAATAAGCTCTTGCAAGGTCCATCCTCGTGTGAACCACTTCGAGTTCGCGAATGATCCGAACCCGCCCGTTCCGAGCTCCTGGTTAACATCCTCTAGGTAGGCGTAGCAGATGCAGGCGTTCTTGTACCATTGATACATGGAGTTGATGGCCTCAGATAACTCAGCGCTCGAAGTCTTGTCAATACAACAAGTGTCGATCCAACAGTATGCGAACCCATCATCTTTCGCTTTCTTGCAACAACCCGTAAGCTTCGCATAGCCTTTCTTCGTCGTTGCTTTGCCAGACAAAAGATCATGAAGAGTAATTTCCTCCTCCCTCCAAGTGTGGGAGAGAATTACGTACTCGGGAACTCGGCTTTCCAGAAACTCCTGCACCTCTAGCGTGGAGGTGTTCAGTAGTCGCATGCTTGCGATGGAGTGTCGTCAAATGCAATGTCGTCCACAAGGCTAAACAACGTCTCAGCCAATGTACATTCGACAGCGGACGATGAATGCCATAACCGGGGTTGTCGAAGCCGATCGCATGCGGTAGGGTTTTGATTCAGGACGAAGCCGAGATTAGTGAGGTATGGGATGGCGCGCCCATGATGAGGGGCAAGGCAACGGACGAAGATCACGTCGCGAGAAGACTTGAAACCTTGAATGGTGGCACAGCAAACGCACGCTAATCCAACCTCGGTTAGCGCTATCTCACCGGTCCAACCCGACGCCCTAGGCACCTACCCGGCCACACGCGCAGGCCTTATCATCAACATCACAGTGAACAATCCAGGAATCTTTCACAACCGCCAGCTAGATACTATGACCGAGAAGCGAGCTGCGTCCGCGAGTCCGAGCGCTCATGTGAAGCCCCGCATCATCATCCATGGTGGTGCGGGCAATCTAACGCGCACCTCGATTCCCCGTGAACGCTATGATGAGTACCGCGCCTCGCTCCTCAACATCCTCGGGAAAGCAGAGGAGCTTCTTCGCAAACCAGGATCCACAGCGCTGGATGTCGCAACGTATGCCGTCACGCTTCTGGAAGATGACCCGCTGTTCAACTCCGGCAAAGGCGCCGTCTTCACGCGCGAAGGCAAGAACGAACTCGAATGCAGCATCATGGTTTCGAACGGCTACAAGAAACGAGGCGTCGGATGTATGCTGCTCAGCCACGTTAAGAACCCCATCAAGCTGGCGAGAGAGTTGCTTATCAAAGGCGAAGAAGCAGACGGCGGTGGTGCAGCCGACCATTGCCAGTATAGTGGAGAGTTCGTAGAGGGACTTGCCAAAGATTGGGGGCTCGACATCGTGGACTCAAGCTACTTCTTCACTCAGAAAAGATGGGATGAACATCAACGCGGCCTTGCGGAAGACGCGAAGAAGGCACAGATTGGCGTCAGCGTCGACGCCATGAGCGACTGGGAGAAGGATAACTACATTCCGCTTGGAACGTGTGGCGCGGTCGTTGTTGACAGCTTTGGTACCGTTTGCACGGCAACATCGACAGGTGGGTTGACGAACAAAGTTCCTGGGCGCATTGGAGATACGCCGACCATCGGTGCCGGGTTCTGGGCTGAGGAGTGGCACGACGAGAAGGCTGCTGGGCCGCGGATGTTGTACCAGCCTACAGCCTGCATCGCCTCGCCGATCGATAAACTATCACGAGGCGATATACGTGGGATAGTGGGCGACTGTCTACCTTTGCTTGGATCACCCTCGACACGAGCAACTACATCATCGCCAGCACATCCATACGAGAAGCCCGTGTCGACGCGCCACGCCGTGGGTCTCTCAGGGACAGGCAACGGCGACTCGTTCCTTCTCACGTGCGCAGCACGTACTACAGCTGCCAGATCAAGGTTCTCGGGTTCATCGCTTTCCAGCGCAACAACGTGGATGGCAGGGCCTGACGGTGAGCTTCAACGATCTGCTGGAGACCGTTGGGGCGCAACCCATGAAGGCACCGGCGGTATCATCGGCATAGAGGTTGTTGGTAGCAAAGCAACAGTAGTACAAGACTTTGACTGTGGAGGCATGTTCAGAGCATGGACTGATGACGATGGTAGTCCAAGATGTCTGGTGTTCAGGGAAGATGGCTGGGAGAGTGGGCCAAAGGATTGGGATGATCGGCGCAGGCGAGCGCATTGAACTCCGCATTTTGGCGGCCCGCGCAGATGACCAGCTCCAAGTCTTACTCGCTCGCAACCGTCTCGTCACTTGTGTAGAGCATTGCGCATGCCAGAGCACCTAGCAAAGAAGACGCGCCTCACATTGCGTGGACTGCACTCAAGTCGCAAAGTCGAGACCCTCCAACGAAAAGGATGATGATGCGCCAACGTTCGGTCGGAGCGGCGCGGCCACTGCGGCTCACATCGGCGCCACTCCGAGCGACCGAGATGCAACATCCCGACGACGCTATACAACGCTAGAAGGTCCAAAAATATTCTATTCAAGCTTTCAAGCACGGACGCGTGTCAAGTGCGGAGATAGCTTCGGCTCTTTGGACATCGTCATTCGCGGTAGCCCCGTGTAACCGGCACCTTGTGGCGAATTGGGAGGCTGGTTACGAGCGCTAGGTGCTAGCTGAACTATCGTCGTCCAGGTACGACAGTTTAAACCGCGCAACAACACGAGGACTATGAGTATATAGTCTTACCCTCGTTCGCATCATTCTCATCTCCATCATAACATCACCACATCTTCACAAACATACGACACTCGCTTCGTTCATTGCAGCATCTCAACACCACTCACTTCACGAAGCACCATCTACAACAGCAGCAACTAAAATGCGTTACACCATCTTCACCATTGCCGCGGCCGCGACCCTCGCCTCAGCGCAAACCACATCCACACCCGCCGCCGCCTCCCCCACAGGCACCACCATCCCCGTCGGCTCAAACTGCACACCCGGTGGCGTTCCCTGCGCCCTCGGCGCCAACTGCTACGCCGTAAACTCAGGCCTCATCCCCGTCTGCGGCAACTTCCAAGCCTCATGCACCCGCGACGAGCAATGCGCCTACAACACGTGCAACCTGTCCGACGGCCTCTGCAACGGGTTCCTCGCCTCATCTTCGGCCGCGTCGTCGGCGTCAGCAATGGTCACCAGCGGCGCCGTCACACCCACCAACCAAGGCCCTCAGCCCGCGCCCTCATCCACCGTCGTTGCTCCCGCGGGCTCATTGCCCCTCGGCGCGGACTGCAACCCTTACGTCAAGCCAGACCAGTGTGCCAATGGCGTGCAGTGCTGGGCCAGCAACGCCATGCTCATCGCGCGATGCGGAAACTTCAACGCCGAGTGCAGCAGCGATGATCAGTGTGCGTATAACATTTGCAGTGGCGGGCTTTGCAGGGGCTTCAAGCCTTCGAGCGAGTTTCCTGTCATGAGCTCGACGGCGATGGACGTTGTGCCTGCTGCTAGCACCATGGCCGGTTCGATGGCGCCTATGCCTTCTGGTACGATGGAACATATGCCTTCTGGTATTGTGCCCCCGCATATGGTTAATGGTACTATGACTATGGTGCCTACTGGAACTGGTGCTATGCCCACTGGTCCTGCAAACGCGACTTCATCTAGTCCCGCTCAGTTCACTGGCGCTGCTGCCGTTGACCGTGTTGCTGGTGGTGTTATGGCGGTTGTCTTCGGTGCTGTTGCTTGGGCTTTGTAGATCATCGGGGCGCGCGCGCTGTTGGATTCGACTAATTTGCTGTATATATTTATCTTAACGTTGGAACGCTACACACACATAATGCTAGATGAAAAAGATATCTTTTAATTCCCTCGCACATGTTATGATAATCACTATGTTGTTCCTATTGATCCGCATGCGGTTCCATCTTAGTAAGCTTGGCACTCTTCTTGAAGCAGCCTTCCGGACGTTACATCGCGACAACGTTACGTACAGCACTCTTTCATCAGAGATCGAGTATGCAAACTCTAGCTAGCAATTAGTCAAGACGCCTTATCCTATAGTCTGCATGTTAGGCTAATGTCCGCTCGATCGGGTTGATGATAAGCCGAAGGATTTGGTGAGTCACGAAGTGGTAAGCATACATTGGACTGTCTCTTGTATCTACTAGTCGCACCACCAAACCAATAAATTGCTGCCCTACTCGTTCTCGCCGCGCTCACGACTCAATTCTACGTAACACCACCCTTCGATCACAATGACAGACGTCGAAAACGCCCTCCCCGTAGCCTCCCGAGCAGCCCTACGCCGCTCCATCGCCTCCACAAAAGACGCCTACATCGCCTCCATCCCCAAAGTCGAACTGCACATCCACATCGAAGGCATCATAAGCGCCGATCTAAAATGGAAGTTCTCGCAGCGAAACAACCAAACCATCCTCAACCCGCGAACCGGGCAGCCCTTCTCTTCACTCGCCGAACTGCGAGATTCCCACGATACTTTGAAACCGCGTACGGGGAACCGCATGGATAACACAGAAGAGACGCTATCGTTCTTCGAGGCATACTACGGCGGTTTTGAAGTGTTGAAGACGAAGCAGGATTATTATGACCTTGCTATGGCGTATTATGAGCGTGCTGATGAGATGAATGTGCGGTATGCGGAGATTTTCTTTGATCCGCAGGGGCATACGCGTGTAGGAACGAGTTGGGAGACGATGATGCAAGGGTTTAGGGAGGCGACGTGGGATGCGGAGCAGATTCTTAATGTAAGCCCGGCCCGAGAGGTCTCTCTTTAGTCTTTAAGATATATGCGTTTGCTGATTGCTGATTGCGGAGTGCAGGTCAAGTCCAAATGGATAATGTGTTTCCTGCGCGACGAATCACTAGAGTCCGCGATGCGGCATTACGAGGCGGCGCTTCCATACCGCGATGTGATTGTTGGTATTGGGCTTGATTCGAATGAGGTCGACAGACCTGCGTCTCTGTTTGATGAGATTTTTGTGAGGGCAAGGAAGGATGGGTTTCGGATTACTGCGCATTGTGATGTTGGGACGCCGTATCCTCTCGAGCATATCCGGCAGGTGGCATGCAGTATCGCGGGGACAGGGGCGGATCGAATCGACCATGGGTTGAATGCTGCTGGTGATGCGGAGCTTATGGCGTTGATCAAAGAGAAGGGGCTTGGGATGACGATTTGTCCTTGGAGTTATATTCGGCATCAACCGATTGACGAGGTGTTTGAACGCATTCGCGCTCTCTTCGACGCCGGTATCGTGATTAGTATTGCGAGCGACGATCCCGCGTTTATGGAGGATACGTGGGTGTGGGAGAATTTGCTGGTGGTGAAGAGGTACTGCGACTTTACCAATTTGGAGGTTCAGAAGTTGGCGGAGAACGCTATCAAGATGAGTTGGGCGAAGGAAGAAGTGAAAAGCCATTTATTGGAGCTGTTGTATGGTATCGATCCAGGTACATAGATGGTCTGCGACGTCGTCGCCTTGCGCTCGTGCAAGAAGAAAATGATTCCATCATGACGATGTCCTGAAAACGTGAACCTTGCCCAAATAACTTGAATGGCTCATCACAATCGCTTCAAAACCTTGGTGTCCAAGCGTAGGCGCGCAACGAGGACAAGAAAAGTGGCGAGAACACCTGTGCCCGCAGCGTAAAAGATAGCAGCCCTGTACGGTTCAATCGACGTAGAGTCGGCCGCACCAGTCGCTTCAATCAACAGCCCCGCAAGAGGAGCGCCAAGGAGGTAGCCCGGAGTCCAGAAGAAGACCATAAGAGCGATGGATGCCGCGGCGGAATGTGGAGCGACGACTGTGACGGCGATCGGCAGGCTGACAAAGAAGCTGCCATTCGCACAACCATTTACGATAGCGAAGACAAATAGAGGAGCCAACGACGTGCTGACTGGCCAGATGGCTAGCATGCTTACTGAGTTGACCAGGCAGGTGATCATCAACGTGTTGAAGGCCCCAATCTTATCGCAGGTCAATCCGCCCAGGATACGACCGACTGCTGTTGACGCACCGAACCCACCAACTAGTGCTGCACCAGTTCCGGCTGACAAACCGATCGAGCTCGCGAACAGCGGTAGGAAGAAGGGTGGTACGAAGAGTGCGAAGACGCCGACTGCACCGGCCATGGTTAGCGTGAGGAAAGGGACGTTCTTCAACAGCGACCAGTCGAACCGCGAAAGCGTGCCAGTCGTCGCGCGTTCCTTCAACGCCAATGTACACGGAACTCCAGTCGCCATAATAAGGATGCCCAATATGCGAAACGTCCACTGCAGTCCAAACTTGTCGATGAGTGCCTGCGAAGCAAGCGGAAGAACCGTGGCGCCAACACCACCACCGGCCTTGACGACGCCATTGGCAATGCCCAGCTTAGAGCTGAACCACTGCAACGGCAGACTGTTAGTCGCCGCATACAACAGCGACGTCCCCACGCCCATCGACAGCCCGGCAATGCAGAACAACCCGCCGAGATGATCCAAGGTAAAACTCGTAGCAACCAGACTCATTCCAAAAAGGATCGTCGCAGCAAGGCCAGTGTATCGCACACCGAAAGACCTCATAACTCTTATCCCGCCAATGCCAAAAGCGACCATGACAGCCATGTACAAACTGCCGACGAAAGTGATGGTACGCAGATTGGTGTTCAGCGCGGGTGATTTCAAAATGGCGGTTTGGAGGACGCCCCATGCGGTTGTGTAGCCGTTGATCCAGAAGAGGAGGAAGGAGCAGGATGCCACGACGGTCCAGCCGTAGCCGCCGTCTGGGATGGCTTCTGCTGCATCGGCGGGTGGCTGCTCGGAATCTCCAAGGCCGGTTGAGTCAGGTTCTTGCGAGGGTGGAAAGGAGGGTTTGCTGGGGTCGAGGTGGACTTGGGAGTCTGCTGGTGAGGAGAGGTCCCGCAGGGCGAACATAATTTGGGTTGTTGACATTTTGTGTTGGCCTCGTCGTGTTGCACGGGTAGCGCCAGGCGCGTGCCTTTATGTCGGTGTCAAAGCGAAAGGATCGCGGTACTTATCTACGTCATCTGGTTAATATGTAGGGCGCGAAGATGAACGCCAGGGCGTGAGTATGCAGTGCTGACTTTTCGCTTCGAGTCAGAAATTTGTAATGCGCTACTATAACTGTACCAAATGATCCTTCGCAGTAGCGTATGGTGAGGGAATTAGCACAATCGGGTTTAGTGCCCGGGAAGAGTAGTAATCAAGATGCTGTAGCTTCTGTGAGTACCGTAGTGTTTGTGGGTCGCAAGCGCAGTTTCTGCGTCTATGAGTCTACCATGCGTTTTGCATGGGCGAGAGATTTCAAGACAGCCTCTCTTGACTTGAAGGTGACTCAAAGTGTCTCGCTTCATCTGCCGCATCTCGTCTTACCAGTAGTGAGAGTCAAAGGCGATGCATGTCAGACGTAAGTCTTGCTCAATGTGGTTCGAAAGGCGAGTCCAGCGAGTAGAAGTCGCGGTATTGCATAGGCTCAAGGACGTCTTGGTTACCTGCGGCAGGTACCCGTGGACAGCGATAAGGCAGAGCACGTGACCAGATACGATGCGCCCAAGTTGAAGTCTCGACGGTAAAAGCGTAGGCGCTGGGAGAGTGCAGGGCTGAGTAAAAGCGATACCTGACGCGAGCCGCATAGAGTCCACCCTTCGCTCCTTCCTCGCACGGGTGATAGTGACGAAGCGGGGTTTTCAATGTCTGGGTGTGACGGACAGGCTGAATGAGGGTAAGAAATGCGACAACAGAGATGATGTGGCGCAGTATGTCGAACGTGCCACAATGTATACGTGGACGCGGATGATTCATTTGCTGTGCACTGGATGTGAGTTGGTAAGTGGCGGTTACTGAGTGAAGAGGAGATCAAGTCTTCTGTAATTGGCTTGGCGTGAGCGGGACGCGTGGTAGTAGATCAATGGCTCTTGCGACAGCGACAGCGATGGCTACAAGGCCGTGCAGTGAGTGAATGCATCCCCGTGACATGTGGCGATGTTGTGAATGTCGTGTCGTGTCGTGTCGTGTTCTTGATCGAGGTGTCGCCAAGGGCGGACGCGTCGGGTGGCAGACACAGCCACAAGCAATGACATAATCCCCGCCTCGGCCGCCCGCCATGCTTCCTGCCCATCGCCATCGGCAGCGCAGGCATAAGCAACGCTCCTGATACCCCAACTACCTCACATTTTCCCCCATACTCTCCCCCCACACGCGCGCCAAGATGGGTTTCAGTCTCAACAACCCGCTGCCCTCGTCCATGAGCAGTAAGTCACATGCCGCCCGCACTGTTGATGCGCGCCTCGTGGTCCGGTGACGTCGCTAACAGCTGTGCTCTCAGGCGAATGTCGCAAGACGGGAAAGATTCTAGCATCCTTTGTCGACCCCAGACAGGCCTTTGGGCCCGATAAGATTATCCCGCCCAATGTCCTCGCCAATGCAAAGGTAAGCACTCGATGCGCATCTGGTGTTACGAAGCTGCCCAAGCAAACACCACGGCAGACAACAGCACATGATGAGATGCTGACACATGCCAGGGCCTCGCGATTCTCACAGTCTTCAAGGCCGGCTTCCTCGGCACAGCGCGATTCGGATCGGGCGTCGTCGTCGCCCGCCTCGCAGACGGATCGTGGTCGGCACCCACGGCCATCGGAACCATCGGCGGCGGCTTCGGCGGACAGATTGGCTTTGAGCTCACCGACTTCGTCTTCATCCTCAACGACGCATCCGCTGTCCGTACATTTGCGCAGGCCGGCTCGCTGACATTGGGCGGCAATGTCTCCATCGCGGCGGGGCCCGTCGGTCGCAATGCCGAGGCTGCCGGCGCGGCGAGTCTGAAGGGCGTGGCTGGTATTTTCAGCTACAGCAAGACAAAGGGACTGTTCGCCGGTGTCAGTCTGGAGGGAAGTGGCATCATCGAGCGGAGAGATGCGAACGAGAAGCTGTACGGCCGCCGATGGACTGCCCGCGAGATCCTCAGCGGACAGGTCCCCCCACCACCAGCCGCCGCGCCACTCCTGCAAGTGCTCAACTCGAGAGTCTTTGCCGGCGTAGGAGGCGCGCAGAACGTTACCAACGACGCCATGTACAACGACATTCCCGTCTACGACAACTCGCGCGACAACGTAGTGTGGCAGGGCCGCGAGGGCTCGGCCATGGGCGAAGGCGTGCGCCGTGACCGCACCGGCTCCATGGGCCAGGGACACAACGACTACGAGTACAGAGACCGACCGCAGTCAACTGCATGGGCGGACGACGTATACGACCGACAGCCGTCCTCGGCACCCGGCGGCCTCAACCGCTCCTTCTCCACACGTGCGAACCCCACTGAGACATTCGACCGCATGGACAACCGGAGCCGCTCCTCCACTTTCGGCGACGACTACTCGTACAGCGACCGCAAGCCTGGCCGACCGACGGCGCCGAAGCCAGTGTTTGGACAGACCACGGGGCAGAAGAAGGCAGGACTACAGTCCGACCAGGCAATTGCCAAGTTCACCTTTGACGCGGACCAGCCGGGCGATCTCGGCTTTAAGAAGGGCGAGATTATCACAATCCTGAAGAGGACGGATAACGAGACCGACTGGTGGACAGGCAGAGTCGGAAGCCGAGAGGGCATCTTCCCAAGGTAAGTCGCACAGTCCATGCCATCATGAACACTTCACTGACTGCCACAGCAACTACGTCGAGACCGTATAAAGTCGTTCCTGAGATACCACACCCCCGACCACGTAGACTGTCACACCTCGTTTCATTTCTAGTCTAGCGACATTCTTCAACTCCTTTTCGAGCGGTCGGCATTTAGCACCTTGCTTGCTTTCGCATGGCCTGGCGTTTCTTCTATGAGTTCGTTATCAGTCCTCTTTGTTGCCTTTACCCCAGATACCTACGTAGCGAAAGAAGTCGTTGAATAGTAAGGTTCATTGTCATGTGTGGAGTATAGACGATAACTATTTGGAGTTACCCCGATTGCCGAGGTGGAGCTGGTCGGCTGAACATCGTATCTACGACCTAGCGATCGCTCCAACCCCCGCCTCAGCCTGCCCCTCACGTTCACCCTCTGCGGTATGCGCATCGGCAGGACATCACCCTGCATTAACCTACTGAGACATGTCATGAAATGTGAAGCTACGCTAATGTGGAAGGTGCTCAGAACAAATGCTCGATAGCTACCCCACTTCGCCGTTGTGTAGCTTCGAAGCTATCAACGGCGTCGACCCTCAACGTCATTCCCGCGGCTGCATATCTTAACTCCGGAACCGCTCTCGTGCCCAACTTGCTGCGACACTCCCCTCAAACACCAAATACTTGCGGGTAACTGCCTTTGTCTCCTCTGCAATCAGCTCAAACCGACATCATGACGACATCATCGTGGGAAGAGACCGCTGCTAAGAAGCGCGAAGCTATCTTGGCTGCCATACCCTCGGAATGGCGACTAGAGAAGTTGCCATCGGTTGAAGAACAGGTCGATGTCACGGACTATGTGAAGCAGTACTTCAGCAAGCAAGAGCTCGACATCACTGAAAGCAGTGCCGATGTGATCGCAAACACCGTGGCTGAGGGGAAGTGGACTGCTGAAGAAGTCACGAGGGCATTCTGCCACCGAGCTGCAGTTGCGCATCAACTGGTACGTCGCACATCTGATACATGCAGTGAATGATGCTGAATGGATAGCTATCATGTCTTCACGAGATCTTCTTCGATGCCGCCATCCGGGATGCAAAAGAGCTCGACGCATACTACGCAAAACACAAAAAGACCACCGGTCCCCTCCATGGCGTACCCATCTCACTCAAAGACCAGTTCCATGTGAAGGATGTCGAGACCAGTATGGGCTACGTCGGCTGGATTGGCACCTTCGAAGGCAGGAAGGATACTGGCAAAGAGAAGGTGTTTGAGAGTGAGATGGTGAAGATGCTGCGCAACGCTGGAGCTGTGTTGTACTGCAAGACCAGTGTACCGCATACGCTGATGAGCGGAGAGACGATCAACAACATCATTGGGTTTACGCTTAACCCGAAGAACAGGAATCTAACGGCTGGTGGTAGCTCTGGTGGCGAGGGCGCATTGATCGGTATGAGAGGATGTAAGTGGGGCACCGCCAGAGATATGGCAATCGCTCTGGGCGTTCGCGTTTGCAATTAAGAGGAAGAGACCGTGGGTCGCTGACACTGCACAGCGCCATTGGGATTCGGCACTGACATCGGCGGCTCCATCCGCATCCCCGCCGCCTTCAACGGCCTCTACGGCATCCGCCCATCCACAGGCCGCCTTCCCTACGAAGGCATGGCAAACTCCATGGACGGCCAAAACACCGTCCTCTCCGTCGTCGGCCCCCTCGCCACAAACGCAGCCTCCCTACGCCTCGCAACTCAAGCCCTGCTCGAACAAAACCCCTGGCTCCACGACCCCCTCGTCCACGAAATCCCATGGCGCCCGGGCCAAGAAGGCGAGATTACGTCCGCAAAGAAACTGTCCTTCGGTCTGCTCATGACGGATGGTGTGGTGAACCCCACGCCCCCCGTCCGCCGCGCTATTGAAACTGTTGTTGAGGCGCTGCGTTCTGCTGGTCATGAAGTCATAGACTGGCAGCCACCGTCTCATCGAACTATCAACGACGTCGGTTTCCGCCCCTGGATCTACGACGCGGGTAAAGACGTTAAATCCGCGTTTGCGCTCTCCGGCGAACCCATGGCGCCGCAAGTTACCTTTTACCAAGGTGTCGAGAAAGAGTTCAGCGCTACGGACACCGCGGCTACGAATGTGGAGTTGAGAAGTCTGAAGAAGGAGTATATGGAGTATTGGAATGGTACTGTGGATAAGACTAGTACGGGTAGGCCGGTTGATGCGGTGATTTGTCCGCTTGCGCCGTTTCCCGCTGCGAGAAGGGAGAGGTTCAAGTATTATGGGTATTCGACTTGGGTTAATGCGCTGGATTATACGAGTGTTGTTGTGCCGGTTACGACTGTGGATAAGAAGGTTGATGTGAAGGAGGAGGGGTACAAGGCGCTTGATGAGCAGGACAAGAGTATCCAGGATGATTGTAAGTGCACTTGAAGGCTTTTGAGTTCGTTGGGTTTTTGTTGCCTCGCGTGGAGCGCGGAGGGATATCGGATTGGGAAGAGATTGGAGTGCTAACAGGAGTGCAGATGACCCTGAGATCTATGACGGCGCGCATGTTAGTGTGCAGCTTGTTGGACGGAGGTTGCAAGAGGAGAAGATGATTGCTGTTGCCGAACTTGTAGGTGGTATTATCGGAAAGTAGAGAAGGTATACGAGACTATTTGAGCAGAGCCTTCCGATCCTTCAAGGGAGGGAGACGTATCGCAGGCCCACTAAGAAGCATGTCAAAAGGAGGGTCATCTAAAACGATGAAACGTTGCGCGACGCCCTCGTCACCGCTCGGCAGAGGAAAAGAGAGTTCCACAAATTCACCGGTCGAGGTATAGCGCCTCAAATCCCAGATTAATGAGCTTACTGTTGCAGTATCGAGACGCGCTGCAAAACCGAGACGATCGATGACATCGCGAGAGACGAAGTTGTTTCGTAACTTTTGTGGGAACATTACGCAGATCTTGTCTGGCCGTCCACTCCATTTGGAGACAATTGGGATGTCTCGTTTTGCTTTCAGTAACGACGAGATTTGCGATCCTGTAACCTTGCGCACAGTCAGTGCGAGCACGCATGATACATGTTCGTCAACTCACGACATCGAAAGGAGCAGGACGTTTGGCTGGCCCTGGAAGATGAGGCTTGATCGGCGCTGAGGCAAGCATGGGATGAGCTGACCCGTTGTTTGCGAAAGCTTTTGCGATGTCGCAGTTGCACGAGACGACAACACGCTCACTGTCCTGGAGTCAAAGCGCTTCTTGGACGTCGCACGGGGGATACTGACATGTTATAGCTCTTGACATTATCCCAGACGTTGCCGTTGATTTGCAGAGTACTGCCGTACGCTCTATTCCCAGTAACAGCTGACACCTGTGTTGCTTGTCTTGCTTTTGTGCAACGCCGTACCGCAGATGTCTCTGATCCAGCTATACTTTTAGTGGCGCGAGTTGACTGGCCGACATCGCTTCTGTAGAAGCTACTCATGGTTTCAAGTGCGTGAGTCGAGAACGAGTGAGTTCAGAGCTAGTGAGTTGAGAGTGAGCGAGTGCAGCGCGAGTGAGTTCAGAGTGAGTGAGGGAGTTCAGCGCGATAAGGATGTAAAGTCAAAACGAAGGATGCCAGCAGACTTCAGCTGGGGACGGCACTGCCTGTAAGTCTTGCACGCAAAGTCGGCTCATGTCCGGATCGAACGCGGGATGTGTGAATTCGAGACATCCTACAGGTTGCGCCAACACACATGCGCGTAATCGCGGGGATACGCTGTCACGTGTGGGTGGTCTCGCCGTTCCCATGATTTGCCGCGTCGCTACCGGTCAATTGCGATGGGGATAGCGTCTGAAAGGCGTGCAGGGACGAGCGACATCCCTGCGAGTTCCGGTCGCCCTGATGATGCGTAACCTGGAGATCTGCCCCACTTGATCTTTCCAACGTGCAGCCGCGCCCATGCGAACAGATAGATGTACAACCCACATCGCAGTTACACGGACACCCACTTACACCACACAATCAGCGTCGCCAGCTCTTCCCGCATCATGGCTTCGAAGTAGAGCATCGCATTGGGCAAGAGCTTGCCTCAGCGCCCTTCGGCGCACTTCAAAGTTGCGCGCGCGCGTACAAGGCAGGCTGCGACCCCAACACTTCACGTTGCGCGCGATGGGCGATCGCTTGACCTTAGCGCATCGTCTTCTCAGGGACCATCCTACTAAGGCTGTCGAGCTTCTGATGGACTATTTGAAAGATGCAAATATCAAGGCAGAGACCGAGCAGTTCATCGGACAGAATCCTCCTCAGCGAAACCTCGAGACTGAGTCTGACCACCTTCACGAAATATTGCCGGCGCCCTCGCATCATCGCAACTCTTCCGCACAACAAGCATCGGGACGTCATCACATGCAACGCATGAGGAACAGCATACAGACTCCATCCGCCAGCGCAGGGTCAAATAAATCATTTGCTTCAGGTCTCGCGGCCGCGGGCATGGAAAAGATCACCATCCTCACATGCGACGACGACAGCGCGGATCAGGTGGTGATAGCGATGTACGGATCAGGGAAGCATAATCTCATCGGTGACGACGTGGCCTATGGTGGCCGCGGTCTTAGTGCCAATCAATACCGGTTGGATGAGTCGATGCTGGTGCCCACGCCTTCTGGATCGGCAAGAGTCACGACTGCTGTAGACCTAACATGGCGTAATCCTGGTCGCAACAAGGGCAAGACGAAAATGGGTACATTCTACGTCGTGCCAGAGAATTTGCTCGAAAGCGACGTGGTTCTGGCATCTGACGAGTCCATGGAGCGTCAATTCCCTTCAGGTCAGTCCCACACGTTTCGCTCAATGTCCGCACAACCAGGCTGATCTGTCTGTTGCGACAACAGAAGTTCAAGAAGCGCATTCCCCTCAAGGTCGCTACCTACGAGGCTTCGTCAGCGGGGACGAGTTCCATCAAGCAGTTCCGCCGCCTGCGCCGATGCCCCCATACCAGCCCCAATATCAGCCACCGTCTCCCGAGATTCAACGGGCATTCGGGCGCGTCGGTGCAATACACGAACTACAACGCATGCGAGGGTCCGAGCCACCCGCCCAAGCTGCCCCATCAGCGCCCGTGAATCACAGTCAGCAGGGTAGCGCACCCATACCGATTACGAGTCAAGGCAATCCGAGCGACGAGCTCGAAATTGAAGGTTACTGGGGCAGGATGCCGATCAGCATGTCAGTCGATATCAGCAGTTCGGGAGAGCAGTTCTTCCAAGCCTTTCAATGTATGGCCATAGACCGAAAGCGCGGTGACAACTTCGACAGGCAGAGAGTAGCGATGCTGTTGAGAGCGGACGAGGAAGGTCCCGAGGAAGAAGCCTACCGCGTTAGTCTTGATCAAGGTACACTGGAGAAGCGCTGGAAGATGATCGTGAAATGGATTCGAAAGAACAAGAACTCGGAAGAACCGCATCTGTATGCGACGGTCGAGATCGCGGATGGGTGATGAACTTGATGTCGCAAAATTCTGCCAGACATCGTCGGGCCACCAGATCTATAGACACAGGATGAATCTGCACGAGACAAAGTACCACAACGCGCAAGTCGGCGCTGTTGCGCGCAACAAGCCAAGCGCACGACGTTCAGGCCATCGCGCGCAAGGCAACCAATCTCAAGAAGCGCATCGCTACCAGAACGAAGACCCCTTTAGAGAGTCTTGTTCTATCGGTATTAGATACGTAGACTTTAAGTCAAAGTCTGCTGTAAGTAGTCTATGCTACTTTAGTTTTTAGCGCTTACTTAGGTTAAAGTCTATAAGATTCTCTAGATAATATTTAGATTAAAGTTCTAAATATTAATCTTCTTATAAGTATTCTATAACTACTAATTCTTTTAACTTTATATAAAGTAGATACACTTCTATATAAGTAATAATATACTTATACATTTTATATAATTCTAACTATAAAGTAAGATACCTACTAGCCTATAGTTAGAGTATACGTAAGTACTAAGAACTATTTACTTCTTATCTAGATATAAAACCTTTACTATCTAACTTTAATATTAAACTTTACTATTTAGGCTAGATATAAAACTTTTCTACCTCTATATAATGCGTATCTTTTATATCTATACCTAACGTAAACTTATTATATTTATTTAAGTAATAAAACCTTTATCTTAAATATTAATATATCTAAGTATAAACTTATTATAAAATTTATTATCTTAGTCTTCTATTCTACGCGCGTAATAAGTAGGCTAGAGTCTATAATAAGACGTAATATATTATACGTATATAATAGTAGTATATTATATAGAAAGTATATTAGAATAGATAGATTTAGTCTACGTTAGGTTATTTTATATATAAAGGTTCTTGCAGAAGGTAGAAGACGTACTAGAATATAACTACTATACGTATAGAAGAAAGTCTGCATTATATAAGTATAATATATATTCTAGAATAGAGTTATTATTTCTCTATTTTAGCTATTATATACTAAAGCTTATTAATTATTCTTTATCTTACTATTAATAATAAGTATACTATTAGTATCTAAACTAGCGTAGTTAACTTTAGTAGTATTATTAGTATTAATAATAGTTCTATAGCTTTTAGTAACTTTATAGAGTATACTTTTACTTACTTTAATATAACTATAGAGTTAAGCTACTTCTACTTTAGCTATATTAATCTTATCTAAGACTTTAGCTATCTTTAGTCTTTCTATTATAATATTACTTTATAGCGCTACTACTACTTTTTCTAAGTAAGCTATTTCTATTTAAGTATAATATAACTCTTTTTAATCTATATATAGCTTTTCTACTAGGCCTTTTACACGCTTAAACTCTACCTTAATTTCTATAGAAATATACTTAAAGCTTAATATTTTATAGTAGATACGCACTAACTTCTTACTATTCTAAACTAGAGTAGAGGTAGTAACGCGTTTTAATAACTACGTAGAAAGAGATAATTAGCGTAGAGTATAAACGTAGATAACGTTCTTAATAAATACGTTTTTTAATAGTATAGTAGTATATATAGCATATTTATACTTAGCTAAAATAAAACTATCTAGTAGTTTTCTCTTACTTTAGAGAGGCTCTACTATACCTACAGCTCTAGTTCTAGACGCTATGTCTGTTTAGTTATAGTAGACTAGAATATTAGTAAATATTACTAGCGTAGAGCTTTATTACTTATAAGATAATTATAGATATATAATAATAGAAGAAGATATAGTAGATATAATATAGAAAGAAACTAGAATAAGAAACGTATTACTATAACTAAGTTTAGCTCTCTATATAATAGTATATAATACTAATATTAGAAATTACGCTAAACGTGTTTAAACTTAGTATAACGTAAAACTATTATATTTACTTATACTCTAAAAATAATATATCTTTACTTAAACACCTCTTCTCTACTATATCTCTAGACTCTATAGTATCTACTAGGCACTATCTAACCTAAATATACCTATAACTATTATTTAGATTATAAAACTAGAGTAGAAACTATAGACTTTCTAGATTATTATAAATATAGTTCTATTTCTCTATATCTTTAAACGTAAACTATTCTAATAGTAAAAAGTATCTCTCTATTAGTATTATTATTATATTTTTAATTATATCTAATAGTAGTACTATATATTTATTGCACGTAATAATAAAATTATACTACTCTAGAAATATTACCTTCTATAGGCTCTTAACCTAACTATTCTTAACTCTTTCTAGTAATAGCGTAAAAGCGCTAACTCTAAATAATATCTTAAAATAGCTTTACCTTTTTCTATATATTATAACTTTATTAAACTTTATCTACTCTCTTCTATACGTCTACCTCTTTACGTTCTAACTATAGAGTACTTTTAGTAGGTATATTTTTGCAAATATTATAACTCTCTATTCTAGTCTTTCTCTACTACTTTTATTCTAGTACTCTTTAATAATCTATTCTATTTCTAACCTATTTTTATAAAGCTTAGTATATTTAATATAATATTAAATAGTTATATATAACTTTATACTCTCTATAAGTATTACTCTATTATATTTCTTCTTATATACTCTCTAAGATTATACGTTAAGACTATAAATAGAAACTATATTATTATACGCTAGTAACGTAGTGTTATTACTCTACGTTATAATCTATAGTAGCTTTAGTCTCTTAGTAGCTTACTACTACTAAACTCTTATTAGTGCTAACTAGTTCTAGAACGCTTCTTTTAAGATAACACTACACCTAGTATAAATTAAATTCTTTACTATAGCTAGGCCTATCTTCTTCTACCTTTCTACGTACTCTTAGTATATAAGCTACTTTTTATTTATTTTAACTCTTATATTAAAGTTATTTAGTAGCTTCTAGGTAGAAGTCTAGCACTTTTTCTAGTACTTTAATTTCTTAACTTAGTGTTTCTCTATTACCTATTTTATACTACTATCTAAGCTCTTTCTCTAGCGCTATTATTTCTTTAGCTAGATTATTATTTTATCTACTATATTCTTAGCTATCTCTAATATTATATTATCTATAAAAGTAGTGCTATCTATATCTACTTCTACTTTACTCTTTCTAACTTTAGCTTTATTCTAGACTAATATTAAAAGTACTAGTATTGCGCCTATAAGAGTAAGTACGTTATACTTATTAGAAATCTATAATACTAGATTCTTCTACGTAATACGCTTATATATCTATACTATAGTATAGAATAGTAACTAAGATATTAATAACTTCTAAGAAGCGCTACTATTATAAAACTCTAACTAGTAAGTATTAGTATACTCTTTCTTTAGAAATATGTTATTTACTATAGTAGTAGATTTGTAGATACTATTATTCTAGCTATCTTAGCACTTACTAAACATAGTAATAGGTAGAAGTGTAAGTATACTTATAGAAATAGAAAATTTACGTTGTATACTAGCGCCTACTAGTCTATAACTCTCTTTTTATATCTAGTAATAATAGAATTATACTAATTATTAATCTATATATACTAATTTAGTACCTATATTAAACTAGTGCGTACTATCTTATACTACTAATTACTAGCGCAGCTACTTAACCTAAGTTTTAAGCTATAATACTAAAGTTACACTATTCTTAAATGTATAACCTCTATAGTTATAAGGTTTAGAACTACTTATTTATACTTTAACTACTCTAGCTATATATTTCTATAGCTATATTAGAGTTAGTAAAACTTTATCTTCTCTTTTTCTAAACGCTAAGACACTATTAGATAGACTTCTATAACGCGTTTCTTTACTATTATAGTATTTTTTTAGTTTACTCTAAACGTAACTTTATTTATAGTAACTAGCTTATCTATTCTATATTACTTTACTACTACTTATAGTAGTTACTATATACGCTAATCTATTTACTTATTTACTTTAAAATTAGTATTATAATTAGGCTACTATTAATATTATATTAAATTCTAGAAATTTTCTTTAAAAGACTAATCTATTACTATAGAAGCCTAGTACTATTTTTATTTACCTACCTATCTCTAGAACTTCTACTATTAATTAGCTATTATACTTATATTTATACTATACTCTTTCTTATTACGCTTCTTTCTCTACTATTACTATAGAATTACTAGAGATCTTCTACTATTATAAGAAATAGAATATTCTTATTTATAAAATCTATAGAATTACTATTCTACTAGATAAGTTAGTAGTCTATCTTAGTATGTACTAGAGTCTAGTAGTAGATAAACGTTATACTATTATTAACTATCTAGCTCTTATTATTCTATCTTTACACTAATATTACTCTAATTTTATTCTTCTATCTATTCTAATTAAACTTATTAAGTTTATCTCTATAGTAGATAGGTTAATATATACTATAATAAAAGGTGTCTCTTCTAAGATATACTAGTACATTACTATAGAAGATACTACGCAGAAACACTTATAAACCTATATCTATACCTACTATTACGCTTTTACTAATATAGACGTAGCTAAATTATATAGCTCTAGTGTAATAGCTTTCTTCTTAAACTATACTATAGCTATATCTTACTAGTATCTATTTAACTATATAGTGTCTAGCACTACTACTATATTCTTCTTTAAGATTATCTAGCTACATTCTACTACTATAGCGCTTAGTAGTAATACTTTTAAAGCTATACTAGCTAGCACTAAGAAGCGTAAATTAGAAGAGTTTACTAGTATTTATAATATTCTTTCTAAAGAGAGTAACTAGCGTTATAATATAAGTCTATAGCTTACTTATATAAACTTTACTACTTATATAGATAGTAAATCTAGCGTAGAGCTTTTTAAGCTTATAGCGCTATCTCTTAAGAAGATAGAGCTTTTTAAGTAGTTTCTAGTAAACTATATCTTAAGTATAGTGTAAATATAGATAGCTATCTATAACTACTTCTCTTACTATATCTAGGCTATAGTTATATATAAGAGAGAATTCTATAGTTAGTTTATATAGCTTTTATAGTTATATATATATAACTTTATTTTATACACTAGCTCTTTCTAAGCTATTATTCTTTATATATAGTATTTATAGCACTAACTACCTAGCTATCTTCTCTACTTCTAGCTTACTCTTTAATAGCTTATTACTTTCTAAACTTTTAAAAGCTATATTACCTTTCTCTATATACTCTATCTACTTATTAACACTAGCTCTAACTAGATAATACTTACTATAATAAAAGTTCTTCTCTATAATCTATAGCTCTTATTACTACGCTAAAAAAGTACTTTAGATAAAAAAAAACTCTTACTACTTATACCTTTTACTATTCTAGGCGTTACGCTAAATAGATATAAGTAGACCTAGTCTTACGCTACTAATCTATTAGCTCTAAAGAAATTTACACACTTAGCCTTTATTTACTAGCTATAGTTAGACTTTAAGTCTACTACTACTTCTTATAATAATAATATTAATAAAAAGAAGTCTACTAGCGTATTAACTATAGAAGAATTAGATATACTATAGAGCTACACTAATAATAAAGTAGAAGCTACACTTCTAAAGTAGAGTTATTTATAGTTAATAGTTAATTATATAACACTAATATAGTAGATTATCTTAATAGTAAAGTATATAAGCTACCTCTAGTACGCTAACTATATAGATAGATTTATAATATAGTCTAGTAACTAGCTTACCTACTATAAATTTACGTTAAGTATATTAAATTTCTAAAATATAATCTACTATCTCTAAGCTTAGATTAAGAAATAACTATATAATCTTTACTATATTACGTATACTACTCTTAGTAGTATAGAGTTTATATTATAACATAATAACTTATAGTTAGTATTTAATAAGTCTAATAATAACTACTTTATTTAGCTTAGAGAATAGATTATACGTTACGTATAGACGCTAGCTACTAATAAGAAAGTAGTTACTAAATAGCGTTTCTCTCTTAACTCTACTTTCTATAACTCTAACTTTATTTATTATATTAGAAACTATATCTAGCGCCTAAATAAAGATATAGTAGTATTAGTGTATCTAACCTTAAGCGCGCCTACTTATAGTACTAAGTTAATAAGTTACTATATATAGAATACTATAGATAGTAAAATATATAACGTTTTCTTTCTTAATAGGTTAGTGTTGCTAGCGCTATAGTACTATAAAAGTTTTAATTATAATAAAACTCTAAAACCTATTTACTAATTTCTACTATAACCTATAGATAATATCTTTATCTATTATATATAAATAGTATTATCTTTTTATAGGCGTTTATAGTATAATCTTCTAGCGTATTATTTACGTAATCTCTTTATAATAAGTTCTATACTTTTTCTATTCTACACTAGTATAGTATAAATATAACCTAAAGGTAAGTACCTAGTACTATATATTTCTTAGATTTATATCTATTAAGATTTTAGTGTATAATAATAGTAGTAATAGCGTAAGCTAGTTTAATAATCTAGCTACTACTATATCTAAGAAAACGTTATTAGACTATTACACTAATCTCTACTATAGTATTAAGCGTAAGTTTAACACTATCTATCTATCTAAACTTTTTATTTATATCTATAGCGTAGCTACGTAGTTTTATAGGTTATAAGAGAAGGTTCTACTTAAGATTATTTAGAGTAAGTTAGCTACTATAGCCTATATAGCTACTACTAGTAGTAGTAAGAGTCTAGTGTTTAAGCTCTCTATAAAGCTTCTAAAGTATAGTATAATATTACTTATAGTGCTGCTTATAGCGCTAAAAGCTAATCTAGTAGACTATTTTTATAGTCTTAGTATACGCCTAATTTTATAAAATACTAGTAATAATAAAGATAAGACTACTAATATAGTTATTACTATATCTAAATAGGTTATAATCTTATTCTTACTAAAGGCCTTTCTTTAACGCTAATAGTCTACCTAATACCTTTTATATATTATTATTAATAAAGTCTACTATATATTATAAGTAGACTCTACCTTTTGCCTCTATATCTAGGCTCTAGACTACCTAACTATCTATAGTGTACTATTAACTTTTCTTATAGCTACTCTATCTTCTAATAATAAAGATAAGGTTTAGCGTAAATTATACTTTAACCTATCTTCTATTTACATATTTTAAGAATTAACTAACTACTCTAATCTAGCCTATTATATATACTACATAAAGACGCCTCTTACTAGTAATAAAGCTATCTAAGAGTATATTACTATAAATATTACTATTAATAAAGGCCTATAAGATATTATCTATATAACTAATTACTCTAGCGTTATAGTAATAAGTACTAGACTCTAGTATTTAGATATCTATAGTAGTATAACGTTGTTAGAGTAGAAGAGCATAATATAACGCTTTCTTACTAGAGATAGCTACCTCTTTATTACTAATACTATCTATAGATATAGCGTTTATAATCTATCTATAGTGTCTATCTATATTTATAAGTATTTAGATAATTCTTATAATACTATCTAGTAGTTAGAATAGTATAGCTACACTAGCTAGGCTATATTAGCTATTATTATACTAGCTTCTAGTCTTTACTTCTTTCTCTACTATGCGTCTCTACGTAATTAGCGTTAGATAGCTATACTTATATTATTTATAGAATAGATAGTTATACGCTATTATTATAATATTATTCTTAAGTATACTAATAGTATAGTTTAAGGCAGCTTAGTGTGTAGTCTAGATAAGTAAAAATATAACGTCTACTTATAGTATCTATACCTAAATAATATTATATTTAATATAATATTAGCTATTATAATATTACTATAGTTAAGAATAGTGTTATTTCTCTCTTTTTATACTTCTACCTCTAAAGTAATATCTATTATATTTTTACTTTCTACTCTACCTATATTAGTATTTTATAAAATATCTTACTAGATATAAGCTACACTTCTAACACTATCTTCTACTATTATTTAAACTAGTTTACTAATACCTCTCTAAAGTAGCTCTAGTGTACTATCTATATATAAGTAATAATAATAGCTAGATAATATAGTTACTAGCATAGTAGCCTCTATCTACGTAGCTAGGTCTATCTACTACGTATATATTTCTACTACTATAGTCTACTAGTAGACTTATTATATAGCCTACTTTGTCTAAAGCCTACCTTAGAATTATATAGCTAGTAATTCTATAGCGTTAAGTAACTATAGTAGAATTTAGTAATAAGTAAAAGAGTTTAAAAAAGATTAACTTAGTTAGACTAACTCTAGTAGGTATTACTTCTATTACTAGATATCTTTCTAATATTATAAGTAATAGACAAAAGTAGTTAACATAAGTTAGAACGCTAAGGTATAATAGTCTCTAAACTATAACTTTTACTATATCTATATAGATATTATTACGCCTATATTTATCTTTCTCTAGACTTATAATAGATATTTTACTAAAGTATAGTATAAGCGTATAAAAGTAGTTAATCTCTATAGTAGACTAAACGTGTATCTCTAGCCTAAATTCTAGGTAAGATACTTTTTACGTATATAGAAAATAGACTAAGATTACTATATTTACTAACTATATATAGACTAGCTATACTTTATAGAAGAGTATTTTCTTAAGAGCTACGCTAATAAGTTATAGAACTCTATAGGTAATCTTAATTTAAATAAGTAAGCGTCTAATAACTCTATATCTATTCTACGTCTATTCTATATATATAGCTTTATAATCTAGATCTTACTATAAGAAAAGAGTATAAGATAGAAAAGTAGTAAGCGTAATACTATCTTATATTATTTTAGTTTACTTTAGTAAAGAAGAATTCTATTTATAGAAAAACGTCTAGATAGATATACTTATAGCTAACGCGCTATAAGGTTATAACTTCTTATACTCTACTATTTAGATTAACTCTTTAGTAATTATTAGTTATATTCTTAATCTTTTATTACTATATTTATTATGTAAATTTTTTAATTAGGCGCTTTACTACTATAGCTATATCTTATCTCTAAATAACTTATTATTTAGATTACTTCTTTATAAAGCTATAGCTATAACTACTTTATACGCTATCTTCTTCTTACTAATTAAGTTACGCCTCTTATAGGTAATACTTATAGCTTTAGCACTAACTATTTTACCTCTATCTTTTAGATTAACTCTTTATAGATAGATAGTTACTTACGTATTTTATCTATTTTGTCTTTAGTCTATAGATTACCTACTTCTTAGAGCTAGATTTTATTACTATAGAGCTATATATTCTTTACCTAATACGTAGACCTATACGCGTTTTATTACCTAGTCTAATATTATTCTATTAACGTAGTCTTTCTCTTCTAACTATAATAAAATCTTAAGGTAATAAAACTTTACTTTTTACTACTCTCTAAGTAGTAGGCGCGCTTTCTATAGCTAAAGCGTTTATATTATCTTTTACTTTAACTTTTACTATAAGCTAATAAAATAGTGCGTAGCGTGTAAGGCTGTTTAATATTTTAATCTTATCTTTTATCTTTACCTTAATCTTTCTTATTAGCGTTTTACTTATCTAGCTAGCGTAGTATTATATCTAAAGAATATTATTTACTTCTATTAGTCTATTCTTCTATTTTCTACTTTTCTTTAACTAATCTTATTATTAGTTTATTAGTTATCTTTACTATCTACTCTATCTATCTAACTACTAGTTTTATAAAAGCTTAAGGTAAGATTTACTTACTAATCTTATTAATAGCGCTGCTATCTATACCTAGTAATAATAACTTTACTACACTAACTAGTAGTTAACTATAGAATAGGTCTCTAAAGCGTAGCTTCTCTACTACTATTATTATAAAGTAGTCTACTAGAAAGCGCTATAGCTAGCGTAATATTAAGTATAAGAACTAGCTAATAGAATTTAGTATCTTTTCTTAACGCTAGCTTCTTAAACTATTATAGACTAGTAAGAAGCTTTCTAATACTATAGATATAGCGTAGAATAAGCTTAAGCTCTTTTTTAGTATTACTATAGTATCTTTTATAAGCGCTATATACTATAATAATACTATCTAACGCTTACTTAATTATACCTTAAAGACTCTTACTAAGATAGATTTAACTCTAGCGTAGAACTTACTCTATTAGACTAAGGTAGTACCTTAAGTTAATATAATAGCTAATATTCTCTTTAATCTAGCTAAATCTTCTTACTACACTAATCTAAGAAAGTTAGATAAGCTAAATGTACCTTAACGCCTTACCTATATTATTCTTAGCCTTACTAAGCTACTATTTAAAAATAACTAGGCGCTACTAGAATATATAAATATTTTTTCTAAGCTTTAGAATTAATATTTATAGTAGGTTATTAAAATATTTAAGTAGAATTCTAATTTAATAAAAGTAAGCTTTAGCGCAGAGAACTCTACTCTATATCTATACTAGTCTATTACTAATCTATCTAGTAGCTATAGTAAACTAAAAAACTATAATATTTACTATATTAATAATACTAATAATAGTAACGTATCTAGTTAGAATAGTATTACCTAGTTATTAGAGGTTAAAGCTAAATCTCTTACTATAGAGAATATTAACGCTCTAACTACCTATAATAAAGCGTTCTATTATTACTAAGAGTATAAAAATTCTAACTCTACTTATTTTCTAAACCTATCTTATCTCTCTAATCTACTAAATAATAAATATAATCTCTTTACACTATAGATTAATAAAAATACTCTTTAAGTTATAAAGTTAGCTTATATTAAAGCTCTAAGTAATAAGCTATTTAAAGTTAATTAAATAGATAGTAATCTTACTACTCTATCTATAACACTAGAGAATAAAGAGAAAACTATTCTATGTATTCTAAAGAGTGCTTCTATTACTCTTCTAATAACTTCTAATATTCTTACTACTTAACTAGCTCTAAGTAATCTAGCTATAGATAGTAACTATTTCTTTACTCTAGAGAATAGCTATTTTAGTAAAGAGCTTAAGCTTAAGTAAGCTAAGATAAAATATAATAAGTAGTATAAGTAGCTATAGTAAGTATTATATATTAACTTTAGCTAGATAGATAGACGTAACTACGTTTTCTTTCTTAGTAAGTTAATCTAGCGTTTTAGCGCAACCTTATTATTCTATACCTAGAGTATTTAGTTAGAAGTTATAGTGTACCTAGGCGTAGTTAGCACTAACAAAGCTACTAGTTTTAATACTAGTAATCTTACTTAGTGCGCTAATAAGGCTGCTCTTAACTAGATAATAGATAACTTCTTATACTAACTATTTACTAAGCTAGTAACTAGTAGATACTAAAAGACTCTAAGTATACTCTACGTTAAGCGTTAGTCTAAACTACGTCTTTCTAGCTAAAAGAGACTATATTTACTATAGGCGTAGACTTCTACTACTATAAGTATTTTAGACTAAAGCGCTGTAGCTACTAGTATTTATTAAAAAGAATAGAAGTAGATGCTAGCTACACTATAGTAATAGTAGTATAATAAGTACTATAAGTATTATATCTATAGTATCTACCTTTATAACCTTATAGGCTTAGGTAAAACTATTTCTTTTATTATCTTATATATAGCGTACCTAAACTTCTAGAAATACTATATTAATTAAGTAATACTTTAACTCTTATAGATATAGATAGAAGCTAAGATCTAAGTAGCTATTAATAAATTAAATATAATTTGCAATCTAAAGCTTTTACAACCTTATCTTATTCTTACTATACTCTATCTTATCTAATAGACTACTAGAGCTATAGCTAACTTTTTAGAACTACTTAAAGTCTTTATTTATAGTACTTCTAAGTGTAATAAGACTATAAAACTAAAGCCTAATCTATAGCTATTTAGCACTACTAAGAACTATTTTATACATAGTAAAGATATACTTATAGAAAATAATAAATTAAGTATATACACTATTATTATATACTTCTATAATATCTAGACTACTTATTATAGACTCTACACTATAGACCTCTTTTTTAAAATACGCTAATTATTAAATAAAGTGCGTAGTAAGTAGAGCTAAAGACTTCTAAATATAGATAGCTAGATATATAAGTTAAAGGCGTCTAATATTCTATAAGATATTCTATCTACTAAGTAGCTAGGCTCTATACGTAATATATTTAGTTAGGTTATTCTAGATAAAGTATATATTGTTAAGCATATAATAACTATAGCCTATAGTACTATTAGTTAGCTTAACACTTTATAGCATATTCTTATAATAGTAATACCTATTCTATAGGTAATTATAGATTTCTTTAGCCTACTTTTACTAATAGAATATTACGTAGACGTAGACACTGTAAGAGAGTATATTAGTAATAGTAGTAATATACTATTAGATAATCTATATCTTAAGAATATAGTAGTAGACTATAAGCTATATTATTTAATAAAGATTACCTTTAACTAGTTTATTATAAATAATACTTTAGCTAGTAAGAATAGCTTTATAGTAAAGTAGATTTAGACTAAACTTATAATCTACTATAACTTCTAGTTAAAAATAGAAATTAACTACTTTTATAATATATATACACTTACTAACTCTATACCTAACGCTTATCTTATATAACTTACTTATATAAAGAATAAGTTCTAGAAAGATATAGTAGCGCGCTTTATACTATTCTAGTTAGAGTAGCTTTTTATATATAATAAGAAGAAAAAGCGTAGCTAGCTTAAGAAGCTATAAATTAATAGTGTAAGCGTACGTATACTAAACCTATTATCTATATCTTATCTATTTAAGTATATACCTAGCCTATATAAGGTAGCTAGTAGTAAGAATAGTACACTTAGATACTTATTTAGTCTCTATAAATAGAGAAAGTATACTAAAATCTTCTATATAATATTAAAAGAAGCGTAGAACGTAAGTAATATATTATTTCTAGATACTAGCTAACCTCTTATTAAGAGTCTTTATAAGAAGAGTAATATTAACTATCTAAATATAGCTACTAAGGTAGCTTTTAATATAGCTAATATCTAGGCCTATTTATTAACGCGTATCTAAACTATACTAGGCACTATAGCTAACTAGGTTATTAGAGAAAGTAATAAGGTGCTTATATTTACCTATAATCTACTAGAGTAGATACTAATTATATATATTTTCTACTACTATAGTATTTATTTAGAAATACTTCTAGCTACTAAATATAAAGCTAAATAATAAATATTACTTTTTAATTAGTTTAATAATAAGCTTTTCTATTAGAACACTATTATTAATCTAATACGCGTAGAATAGAAGGTAGAGGTCTTAATTCTTTTCTATAATATAAATTTAGAGCTTAATCTATAGAAGTACTATTACTATATACTTACTTTCTAACCTACGCTCTACTACTTAGTATAGCTCTAGGCTATAGGCTATATTATCTACTTAGGCTAAAAATAGGTCTATACTATTATTACGCTCTTTATAAAAAGAATCTAGAATAAAAAAATAAAGTATACTTTATTAACTAATATCTTTTCTATACTTACTACGCTTATATTATCTATTATATAAGATACTAATAACTAGAGTAATAGTGTTAAGATAAGTAATACTACTCTAAACTACTTTATACTATATAAAAGCGTACTATAGAATAATTATAATAAAGTAGCTCTTACTACTACTTATAAGAGCTAGTCTCTAGATTTAGATAAGATATTAAAACTACTATTTAGCTACACTACTAGTAGTTATATTAAAGTTATCTAAGGTAAGAGTAGTAAAGTTATAGACTCTAGCTAGTCTACTACTAAGGCTATTATTACGCGCTATAGACTTTCTTTTTCTTCTAATTCTAATCTAAAGATTCTATATACTATATATATATACACTAATAATAAGCTTACTACTCTAAAGTAGTAGAAGTAGAAGTAATATAAGAAGAATGTCTAAGTAAAAGAGCGTAAACGTAAAGATAGTAAGACTAAGAATTCTCTAGTCTTTACTTTCTACTAGTATATAGTAGCTAATAAAGAGTGTAGAAAGAACTAATCTTATTTCTACTCTCTATAGTTATTAGTAAAGCGCGTTATAGACTATCTAAGTAAGTATATTATAAAAGCTATTAATAAGTAGAAGCACTTATTCTAGTAGAATATAAAGAAACTACTAAGTAATATTAATATAAACGCTTTAATAACTATAGCCTTCTTCTTAATCTATAACACTATTCTCTAGAGTAGTTATTCTATATAGTATAAGTTCTAGAACTTTATCTAATATATAGATTTAGATAAGAATAATAATATATTTTCTATATAGAAGAACTAGAAAAGGTACTAACTTAACTAATTCTACTATAGTAAGATTATACGCCTATTAGACCTAACGCTAGCTACCTTTACTAAGTATACTACTCTAGATAACTTTAAGGTAATAGAAGACAAAATTAAGGCCTCTATATAGAGTTAGAACTTTATAAAGAATATAGATAGTAAGAACACTAACTAAGAGTATAATATAGAGCGTAAGCTAATTATAAAGAGTAGATATATATAGTATAGTAATAACTAGTTCTTAGACATAGAGTATCTTATTACTACTAGCCTAGAAGAGAATAAGATAGATATATTATCTAATAAGAAGTTTATAGAATAAAGTTCTTTTATTAGTATATTAGGCGTATAAGAGAAGTACTCTATATCTAGAAGTAGAATAATAAGTAAAAGTAGTTTATACTCTTAGTTATAGTAAATAGAGTTCTATATCTAGATAGCTAGTGTATATAGCGTTCTATCTTATGTCTAGTAGCGTAGCGTAGCTAGCTAAGTATCTATCTTATAACTATTATAGAGAGATTACTATATACCTCTATTCTATAGTAATACTATAGAATACTTATATCTACTTACTTAATTACTTATAAGATTACTTTATATACCTTATAGTCTATATAAATAGGTATCTACTCTTTTACTATAGTTATATAATATATACAAAGTCTCTAGTAGAACTAGAGTAGTAGCGCCTTTCTTACCTAGTTCTATTAAATTACGTAAATCTAATAAAAAATAGCTTACTTTACGTTAGCGCTAGTTCTTTATTTTATATTCTTTCTTATCTTTTATCTCTTTTCTTTCTCTTTTCTTACTACGCTTATTACTATAGCTTTACGTTTAGTTAAGTTATTTAGCCTAAATAAGCTTCTTATTAACTATAGCGCACACTACTATAAGTAAACTACTATTCTATTTAAGTATATACATTAGGCTTACTATAGCTTTAGGTGTCTAGCTAACCTCTTTCTAGGTAAGCCTAGTATAGTAGAAATTATATAGCAAAATTACGCTATAAATATCTTTAGTGTAAGTAGAATACCTACCTATAAGAATATACTTAGGCCTACTAGCTCTAAGTAATTTTTAGTAGTACTAATAAGAGCTAATAAGAAATAAAGAGTAGAACTAAGAGCCTAGCTCTAAGCTATTACTAGTAGCTATCTAAAGTAATATTAGATATTCTAAAGAGGCCTAACTTTATTATACAAAGAATTAGAGTTAGATTCTTTACTTTTACTAACAAATTACTAGCGCCTACACTAGCTACCTACTGTATTTCTTTATTCTTTATAGCTATAATTATTTACTCTTAATTATTAAAATATATCTCTAGATTTTAATAGTAGTATTATAATTATATACACTTTCTTTTTTAATACTTACTACGCTCTATACACTATTATATATTATTATTAGAGTTACGCTAATATAGAGAGTTAAAGTTTATATATAACTCTAAGTAGGCTGTATAGGCGTCTTATAGCGTATTAAGAACACTAAGTCTATATACGTTATCTTTCTACCTACTCTTTAGTATTAGTACTTCTATATCTACTTTATAATAGGTAGGCTTACTATATAATACCTAGCGCTTCTATTTACTAATTACTAGTCTTAGTGTTATTATTACTACAGCGCTTGCTTACGTTATACCTACTACCTACTATAGTAAGCTTATACTAGATATTATAGGTTACCTCTACCTACTTAAGGTATACCTTATCTTAGCGTAATAAATTAACGCTTATAATACTTTATAGTTTACCTATATATAGTATTTTTATTATTTTTTTTATTAACGCTACTACATTAAACGCGTAGGTTTTGTTTTTTAGATTTATATAATACTACGTAGGTTACTCTATTTATATTATTATAATACTTACGTAGATTACTCTATTTATATTATTATAACGCTTGCGCTAGTTACTTTATTTACGCTCTTACTACGCCTGCGCTATTACCTTGCTTAAGTTTCTACGTTATTTTTACTAGTTTTCTAATCTATACTTTTATAATACTTATAGAGTTTATATTTCTCTAGTTTCTACTTTACTAGCGTAGGTTATCTAACCTTTATTACTACGTTATTACGTACGTTAGTATATCTCTTTTACTTTATTTTAACTATAAGTATTTCTATCTATATTATTAGAGTATATATATTAATCTCTTATTTACATTATCTAACACTAGTCTACCTAGCGCGTAAGATTAGAGAATGCTAATAGTCTTACTAAGATAATTATATTGCGTCTTACTCTATAGAAGACTAAGAGTAAGTATACTATATTTCTAGAGAATAACTTAATCTACTATAATAGAGTATTAGAAGAATAATATATATAGTTCTTCTTATAAGTTATCTTAACTATATAGGTTATTATATCTATTTTATCTAACTATATACGCAGATTACTTTTACACTATTTTCTCTAATTTCTAGTTTTCTATTACGCTCTTCTTTATAGTTAGCTTACACTTCTACTATACTTCTTCTTTAACTCTGCTTAGCTCTTATTAAATATTAAATTCTATTCTATTACTAATTTTCTTTACTAAAGCTTACTAGAATAAATAAATCTAGTAATAATAGTTCTTGCTAGAGTTTAGTAGTCTAATTATTATATTCTAAGGCGCCTATACTTATATTCTCTTTGTTTTTCTTCTCTAAACTATTATTCTTATCTTTACTCTTATTTATTTTATAGATCTTACTATAAGCTGCATTTATTACTATTTTAATGCTTAGTATAGTTTTTTTAGAAATTAGTGCTCTTCTAATACTCTCTAGATCTAGCTACTCTTCTAACGCTTAACTAGCTTTACATACATTAGGCTTTTTCTTTCTTACTAGCTAAAGAAATAGGTCTAACTTACCTACGCGTAATACGCGTTTAAACTATTAGTTTAATATTTTCTTATATAGAATAAGAAGTAAACTACTCTAATCTAAGTTCTATATAATTATATGCTACTATGTTACTAGTTTAAGTTTTACGTAGAATGCCTTATAGTCTACTCTAGATAGTAAATAGTAGACTAGCTAAATAAGTTCTATAATAGCTTTACTCTACACTTAGTCTTTACTATAATAGTTGCGTATAATATCTCTACTAGCGCGCTTATCTTCTAGTTAGATCTACTTTATTTTACGTATATACGCCTATCTAAGTAATACTATTACCTATTATACGCTAATATAGATAGCTACTATTACTATCTTATACTTTATGTATATGTTCTACGTAAAGTAGAAGTCTTAGTTTACTTTATCTTTTAGCAAACCTCTAGATAATATAGCTATAACTATCTAGAATTACTTAAGACTTTAATAATTACTAGATTATCTAATAAATAGAGTACTTTATTAGCGCTAGTTTTAAAGAAACTATTAGGTATTATACTATAAACTAGCGTTACTAAACTAGTACGCCTTTACTAAAAATAAAGTTGCTTTAGTATATAGCGTATTTATAAACGTATAAAATACTCTATTACTATCTATCTTTCTACTAATTAGCTATATAATTATTATTTTATCTCTCTTTACTATATTATTATAGACTTCTTACTCTTTCTATAGTACGTCTACTATAGGCGTTTATAGCTCTATTAGATAGTGTTACTTTATTTATAGATTTTACTAGATTACTATTCTACGTATCTCTACCTATTAATTATTATTTATAACTATTATTACATGTATAATTTTCTATTCTATTATTACGTTCTATAGTAGACTATTATTCTTTTCTCTTTTTTTATTTTTCTACTTTTTCTTCTTCTCTCTAGCTACTATATCTTTCTCTCTAGTAACTACGTCTTTCTCTACTTTATATTCTATCTCTTCTCTTACTTCTTTATTTATATTCTTTTCTATACTTTTCTCTATCTCTTTTTCTACCTCTTAAATAACTTTTTCTTCTACTTTCTTTTCTACTATACTCTGCGCTTCTTCTATAATAGTTTCTAATACGCCTTTCTCTATATTATCTTCTCTAACTATTTCTTTATTATTCTTTTCTTCTTTCTCTACTATTATATTAATAACTCTTACGCTAATAGTTAGATTATTTTATATATATTAAAGATATAACTAAATAGTTACGCTTTTATAGTACTTAGAAATAACTAGTTTATTATTACTTAACTCTGCGCTATCTTTATTAGGCTATATAGATAGGTTACTAGTAGAGTTTCTGTTAGTTAAACCTCTATTATAGAGGTTGCGTTTACTATTTTCTATATTCTACTACTTTTATTATAATTACTTTATACGCACTAGAGAGAACTAGTCTACTTAGCTCTAAGCTACGTGTTTTCTTAATAGCACTACTTAGAAACGTAGTCTTTATACTAAAGGTAGAATACTATTTTTATTCTTAGACTTATACTCTATAGGCACTATTAATATATCTTTATCTAAGTCTTCTAGAGTCTTATTCTATAGTTTATTAATTCTACCTATTAGTGTAATTACGTTATACACTAAGCCTGTCTAAAATTTATTATTTCTATACTCTAGTGTCTCTTTTACTAGCTATATAGCTGCTAGAAGTAAATATACTATAAAAACTAGCTTATAAAAGGTATTATTCTCTATAGTAGAGATAACCTAACTAGCTAACTATAGAAACTTATTTCTATTAGTAGAGCCTATAAATGCGCGTGTAAGAAAGCGTGTATAGTATTAATTTAGAGGTTTATAGATATGCGCGTTATAGAAAGCTATATCTTAGAAAGCTTTATTACTTTCTTATAGAAAGCTTTATATACTACTATTAAAAGCGCTTATTATATTTATAAGAATCTTATGTATATTAGTAATAGAACGTATAGGTGTTAGTAGCTATATTATAGTTAATAGAAAGCTAGTATATAAGTAATTATATTTATTTAATAATACGCGTAGATATAGTAGTAAGAATAGAGTTTATAGTAACGCCTAGGTTTACCTAGCTACTAGAGCTTATACTAGCTCTAATATCTAACTTATAGCACTACGCCTCTTTATATTAGACTACGCGTTATACGCTATTACTATATATTTTATAACCTACGTTTAATCTACGTATAATCTATAGCTTTTAAACTATAGAATAACTTCTCTAAGTATTTAATTATTATATAACGTATTATATTCTTATATACTACTTCTACTACTTTGCAGTTCTACTAGCGTATATCTATACGCATTTTAATAACTTTTATAAACTACTTATAGATATTATATAGCGCTATATAATTATACGCGTTACTAAAGAGCTTAACACTATTACTTACTAGCTTTATAACGTTTAGCTACTCTCTTATCTTACTAAAGCTATCTTTATATTATTTAAGTCTATAAATAGCTTTACTTATACTATTACTTTATATTACTATATATATATAACTAGATAAAGCATTTAGAAGTATTACAAAGATAAATACTAATAGGTTAACCTATAGAGGCGTAGTAGAGACATAAAAAAGAAGCGTATTAACTCTTCTAATACTATATAAATAGCTAGTTAACTTTACTAGCGTGTTTTTATAGTATTAGAGTAGCTTACTTTTATTACTCTTAATATCTCTACTCTACCTATCTTAGTAGATAAGGTATATAATAGCTTTACTATTTAACTAAATAGTCTCTAGAAATAGAATACTATAGCTACTACCTAATAAACTATTAAAGAGAGGCTTTATTAGGTTCTAGATCTCTAGATTAAGCTAAGCTATTTTAAGAAATAGCTATATAGTAGTGTCTAGGTAGAGCTATTAGTAGTACGTAAGCCTTCTCTAGTAGATATAATCTTCTTCTCTAGCGCTAAATCTAATTTCTTTTTTATACTTTAGCGTACCTATAATATCTTATAATCTCTTATTAAGCGCGTCTAGTAGACAGCTAAATAATCTAATATTAGAAAACTAGCGCTAGAGCTTCTAGAGTACTATAAGATAGAGATAGATAGTAATAAGTAACTTCTATATCTTAGCTACTAGTTAGTAACTTATAAGAAATATACCTAGTATTTTATTAGAGTACTCTACTATCTATAGAACTTGTCTAAGTTTATTAAACTACTATTTTACTTATTTAGCTTTAACTAAGAGTATACTATAGAACTTCTAAAGGTAATTATATAGAAACTACTATCTAAGAATAAGAAGTAGTAACTTAAGACTACTTATCTAGACCTATAGTTAATATTATTAGATTATAAGATTAGCGCGAATAAGAAAGATAGTAGTTTACTTATTACTATTACTATACTTACGCTAAAGCTAGACTATCTTAGTAGAAGCTAGATCTCTACGTAGTACTTTTTCTAAGTACTATTAGAGCTTATTACTATATTAAAGGTACTTATACTACTTACTTTATATAATAAGTATTAGTCTATATCTAAGTTAGATCTAGAGTATTATCTAATACTATATTTACTAGTATAAGCTAAGGCAGAGCGCTTTCTATAGCTTACTACTTTAGATATATATATAACTCTAATAAATTAACTACTAAGAATATAAGCTTTTATAAGAAAAATAGTATTCTAGCGTAATACGTCTAGTCTTATAGCGTAGAATAGAGACTATCTTCTTATTAACTAGTAGAGCTTTACTCTTACTAGCCTTAAGTCTCTAGGTAAGAGTCTATATAAGACTACTTATATTATATTATTCTATAACGTACTACTACTTAATATTAACGTATAGAGTTACGTTTATAGTAGCTTAACTAACCTTTTATAATTATTACTAGATACTCTAATTAACTAGCTATCTAAGCTTTCTACTAGGTATAGCTTCTTAAAGTACTCTACTAACTAACTTAGATACTAGAAGATTTAGCTTCTTTAGTAGGTAAGTAGAGAGGCTACTTTACAGCAACGCTTTCTTAGTATAACTATACCTATTACTTAGTATAGTTCTTTTATATAGGCGTATATAGATAAGGTGCGTTAATTTAAAGAAATTTTATTTACTTTAGTACACTTTACTAGTAGCGTATCTACTTATAGAATAGAGATTACCTCTATTCTATATAAGAATAATTCTAGTAGAAGAGAAATGTAGAGTATCTATATAGACTATAGTCTTATTATATTTATAACTACGTACTATAAGAGCTATAGCTATAGTAAGAAGGTTAAGACTATCTACTACTACGTTTCTACTAAAGTTAGTAAGCTTATTATATACTTTCTAGGCCTAGCCTACCTTTTTATTAGCTTAGTATAGAGGCTATACTACTAAACTCTAGACGCTTTATCTTTTCTCTAGAAGCCTCTACAAGAAATAGATATATAGGTAAGTAGTAGTAATAAAAGTAATATAGCTCTTAATAATAATAACGTTTCTAAAGATAGAGATACTAATATAGAGCTTTTAGAGAGAACTTTAGTTAAGTAGAAGAAACGTTAGACTTAGCTATAATAGCTAGCTCTAGTTCTGCGTAATCTAGATAGATTCTAGAGTACTAATTAGATCTACTATATTCTTTAGAAATATAGCTAGCTCTTTATAGACGTAGTCTTAGATATATAAATATAGTGTTATATTTATTCTACTATCTACTATAAGCTTATAAGAGACCTAGTAGCTAGTAAATTTATTAACGTACTATATTAGAGCGTAGAGTCTACTACTAATAACGCCTACGCTTAGTAGTCTAGCTATACACTTTAGATAGAAGAAACTAGGTATAGCTAGCTATTTCTTAAGTTATCTATATAGATATAATAGAAGCGTAATTAGTTTTACGCTGTTAGCGTAGATTAGCACTATATTCTAGGCTTTTTATCTATAACTAGTAGCTAAAATACTTCTTTCTATATAAAGAAGACGTATAGAACTTAGTGCCTTACGTAGACTAGCTAGCAGCGTAAAGCACTAACTATATTTAATCTTCTAGCTAAGTTTTATAGTCTTATTAGTAATCTAACTACTAAGTTCTATAGCGTTTAGGTAGACGCTCTTTAAGCTATTATTAAGAGGTAGCTCTAAATTCTTATTATTATAGGTATAAACGCTAGTAAGAGTTTGTTATTTATACTTTCTATAGTACTTACGTCTAGTAGACTTACTATTATAGTTACGCCTCTTAACGTCTTCTATAATAATCTTTATAACTATTATAAATAACTAAGCATTAAGTCTACTAACTAGAATAGTACCTATCTATTCTACTTAGCTAAGATTATACTTATAATACTAGAAGGCGCTAATAGTAACGCGTTTAGTTACTTTCTTAATAAGAAACGCGTAATATAGAAACTTAATTATATTATTATTAATAAGTGTTACGTTCTATTAGAGAGTTTAGAGACCTAGCGTCTACTTATACTAAAGTTAAAGTATATAACTAAAAAGAATATCTAGATTATATTTATAATAGCTATCTTACTACCTAACTAGAAGCCTATATTTATACACTACGCGTAGCTAAATAGTAGATTTCTTACTTACTTTTAAGCGCTACGTACTACTTAGTATAATATTTACTACTACGTTTATAACTATAGCTCTAACGCGCTATAGTTTATAATCTATAATCTAGTGTAGTAGAAGTGTATAGAATATAGCTCTACTACCTAGATTATAGTATACTACCTAACTATAAAAGCTACTATATAGATAGCAACGTTTTTATAGTATAAGCTATTCTACTATAAAATAGATTCTAACTAGCTTAAGGTAAACTAAGTGCGTTCTTTTACTTATAGAACTATTCTCTTATACACTACTATAAATATACTTAGTCTTAGGCTTAATATATTTAGCGTCTATATTATTATTTATATAGAAATATACTACTTCTTAATATAATATACGTAAGAAAGTAGTTATAGAGAGAAAGTAGAAGCGCTAAGTAAAGCTATTATATTATATTCTCTCTACGTGTTACGTTAGAATAAGACTACCTAGTACTTTTTTTATAATCTTAAGCCTGCTATAAAAGAGTTTCTTATTACTACTAACTACTATTACTTAGTACTTAATTAGTATATAAATAGATATAAAGACTATCTTTACTATAAGTTATATAAGAAGGCTTATAATATATATAAACTCTATAAAGATTATAAAAGGCGTCTATCTACTATAGACTCTATCTCTAATAATAAGCTTACTAAGCGTTAGCTATAGGTAGCTAAGACACTTTAGATTAACTAGTTATATACTATAAGTACTTACAGCGCTTTAGACTACGCTATTACTTTAGTAGATTTTAAGTAATATATTTAGGCCTAGGCTACTACTTTATATATACTCTATCTTTATAAGTAGAGCTAGTTAGAAGAGTAGGTATATAATAACTAGTATAGATATAACTCTAAGTAGGTTACTATTTTTAAGTAACTAGAGAAGAAGTAGCTACATACTATTAAATAGAAAGACTTTTTAGAGTATAACATATATTACCTTTCTTAGGCACTTTGTAACTAATAGATAGAGAGCGTAAATACTATAGAGTTCTATTATAATTATAGCTATAGCTAGTATTAGTATTCTAATATACTTAATTTAGTAGTAGCTATAATACGTATAGTTAATAATAGGTAGGCTCTTAAGTATATAGATAGGTATATAGTAAAACTTAAACTTTTAATCTTACCTACTAATAAGAAGCTAAACGTTATTCTTAGTAAGAAGGTTAAAATTAGGTATATTAAAGGTAGTATGTTTATTAACTACTTTCTTTACGTCTCTACCTATAAAGGCTATACTCTATAGGTATAAAGCGTTTCGCTTTATATATATATAGGCTACCTCTAGTTTAGAACTAAACTATAATCTGCGCTATAGTTATTACCTAGGTAGTTAAAGTAATTACGCGTAGATTACTGTAGTAGTTTTACGTAGGTTGCGCCTATATAGTATTATATAACTTACTCTTATTCTTTATAATATTCTTTATATAGTATACTACGCTACTCTACTTTATTTAAAGAAGCTTAGTAGAGGTATAAGCTCTAGTAAGTTAGAGCTAAGTAGTTTATATACTAAGCTTTGTGTTAATCTATAGAACTACTAGAGGCCTTTAGACAGAGAATATAGTAGGTAGAGAGTATTAGTAATCTAAGATAGCCTACTCTAAGTAATTTAGCTTGCTTAAATTTAACTATATTATTAATTATATCTACATTAATACTATAAGCTGCTTTAAATATATTATTAATTATCTCTATTTAATACTATAAGCTAATCTAACTATATTATTAATTATCTCTATTTAATACTATAAGCCTATCTAACTATATCTTTACTTATCTCTACGTTAATACTATAAGCTAATTTAACTACTTTACTAATTTCTTAATATTAATACTATAAGCTAATTTAACTACTTTATTAATTATCTTAATATTATTTCTATAAGCTAATTTAACTACTTTATTAATTATCTTAACGTTGTTTCTATAAGCTAATTTAACTACTTTATTAATTATCTCTACCTTAACACTATAAGTCTAATCTAATTACACTATTCTCTACTCTAAGTATAAGAGCTAGTTCTAAAACTATATAATTAATTAGCTATAGTTAGCAGAATAGTTTTAGACGTAGCAGGCTTAAAGGTATAGCTAGAGTAGTAACTATACTTATTACTTACCTATGTAAGGCATAACTATAATAGTATTACTATATACTATAGAGTTAGTGTTAGATATTAAAATCTAGTTGCTGCCTTATAGTAGCGTTTTGTGTTAATCTAGCTTTCTTAGCCTTTTTTCTAGCAGCGCCTTTAAGCCTTTCTTTAGTAGATAGTACTACTTCTTAATAGTTAGTCTTACTACTTAGTAAGCTATTCTACGTTTGTTTACTATAGATATTTAGGTAGATATCTAGTACTTCTTACTACGTAGTGTAGATACGCAGTAATAAAAACGTATGTCTAGATTAATATACGTATAATAGTAAATTTATAATACTATTTATATATAGTAGCTTTAGTAAAGGCTCTTAGTAGAGAACCTAAGTCTACTTTTATAACTAAGTAGAAAGGTAACATCTTCTACGTAACTATTATTTATAGCCTACTATAGAATAGTGTTATCTTTCTCTATAATACTATTAAAAGATATACTTTTTTTAATAAAAATATATATAAGGTTATATTACTATCTCTTAAGAGTATGCTAAAGTAGAGTTTTATCTAAGAAAATCTTATTTAGTTAATAGCTATAAGCTATTATATACTTAAGAATATTATTTTAGAGAATATATATAAGGTTATATTACTATCTCTTAAGAGTATACTAAAGTAGAGTTTTATCTAAGAAGACCTTATTTAGTTAATAGCTATAAGCTATTATATGCTTAAGAATATTATTTTATAAAAAGGTATTAAGCTTCTTTAATATCTTTTAATTAAGATACGCATATATCTAAGTATAAGACATTATCTTAGTATAAGAATAGATATAGTAAGATGTATAAGGCGCTTAAAGTCTAGTTTATAATAATATATTTACTTACTATTAGCTTAAAAGACTGTAGAGGTATAGCTATCTAATTAGTTATTAAGGTTACATACGCTATTATCTTCTTTATTACTTATAAAAGCTTACTATCTATAGCTTAAGTTTAATATAAGGTGCTAATATAATATACCTATAGTATACACTACTTATAAGAAAGCTGCACTATCTACTTATAGGCGTAGAGAGAAGAAGACATTTCTACTCTTCTATTAAATTCTCTTCTTATATATATAGTTATACTCTTCTATTAAGATAATCTAACTCTCTATAAGAGTAGAAGTTTCTATATCTTAGATTTTAATAGTAGTTTTCTAGGCTTTTATCTTTATAGAGGTAGTTTATACTAATTTAGTAATCTTAATAATAAGTAGTTCTTTATAGTTAGAAAGATGTTAAGTATAGAACTTCTTTATAGTAGTCTTATAGTCTTCTTTTAGAAGCTTTACTCTTTGTACTTCTAGTCTATCTCTTACTAGCTAGAGTCTAACTTTTAAGGTTAATATCTACGCCTTTATTTCTTTATTGCTAAGTTACGTAACTACTACTTTATACTTTATACTATTTTTTAGATAGCGCCTAATAATATCTTCTATATCTATCTTTATTATTTTCTTAGTAGAGTCTACTATACTATAGTTATATATAGAGATAACCTAGTTACTTAGTTAATTAGAGACGCGTTTGTAAAGAATAGGTATACTAATTTACTAAAGTGCTTAAGAGAGAAGTAATATAATAGTAACTATATAGAGTTTAAAAGTATAGTGTTAGAGTAGTAAAAGATTAGGTAAGAGTAATTAATGCTTATGCCTACGCAGCTCTTTAGAGTAGCAACGTAGAAAGTGTAGAAGAGTATATCTAAAGGCGTAGAGGTAGAAGCTATTACTTAGATAAGTAACATTAAGATTATAGAAGTAGAGTTATCTAGTATAGAATCTAATATTAATATAGTGTCTAGGTTAATAAGTGCACTTTTCTTTTTCTTTTAGATACTACTAATAGTAGTGTTATCTAAGAGCTATGTGCCTAGAGCTTTAAAGTACTTAATAGTATAGTAGGTAGTGTCTTATCTAGTAGCTTTCTTAGATAAGAAAAGATTTAAGATAAAGCTAAAGAGTTAGTCTTTGCTATTAATAGTAATAATATAAAAGAAGTGTTAGCTAGATTAGTAGTCTATATATATAGGTTATAGTCTTCTTTAGCTTTTATTTTAGGTATTACTATAGTAACGCTAGAGTAGTTGTATTAGAACTAATAGTGTAACTCTATTATTAGGTTCTTATTACTTCTAGTAGAGCTAAAATTATTAATACTCTATAGAACGCTCTATTTTCTAAATAGTAGAGTAAGTTAGAAAACTCTTATTCTATTATAGATATCTATATGTTTTTTAAGGTACGCTACTAAAGTAGTAAAACTTATAACTATAGTAGTAGTATATATACTAATATCTTTAAGTAAATTTAACTATATTTCTATATTAGGTATATTACTATCTCTTCTATACTTACTACTCTAGTTACTACGTATACGTCTTACGTATATATTATAAAATAGAAGACTTACTAATAGTAGCCTCTACTATAAACTTTAAGGCGCACTACTTATAGAAGTAGTAGTACTAGCCTAGTAGAGAGATAACGCCTTACGCCTATATACTTATTACTACTACCTACGCGTTAATATAGTCTTTAGGTACATAGTACTACTTCTACGTAGTAGTTTTTAAAGCTATTAGAGATAGCTACTAAATTACTTCTAAGTAATAGTTTTTAAAGCTGTTATAGATAGCTACTAAAAGTTACTACTATTTAGTAGACACTAGTTAAGAACGTGTAGCTAGTAGCGCTTACTATTACTATAAGCTATAGTAGTAATACTTTTTAGTAATCTACGCTTACTTATTCTTTAAGCTAGTGTAAGAAGTTATTAGCTTAATTATTAACTATTCTATTTTTAGCGTAGATAGTTAGAGTTAGTTCTTTCTATATTATAACTTTATTAAAGGCCTTTAGATATTAAAAATTTAGTAATATATTATAAGCTTTCTTATATTATATTACTAATATATCTTATATAATATAATAGAAAAGAAAATACTATCTAAGTAGATCTTAGAAAAGCTACTAGTCTTAGAAATCTTCTTATAAGTAGACTTTGTGTATTTAGTGCCTACTATTTATTAGACTAGAATCTACCTCTAATTTATTATATAATATAGTTAAGTAGTTTATAGCTTATTAATTAGATAGTAGAGCTTTTCTTACGCTAGGTTAGTATTAACATAGAGTAGTAGTAGAAAGAAGCGTATTATCTACTTTTAGTGTCTTTATACTAGAGGTAGCTTATACTATATAGCTACTAATAAAGCTACTAAATAAGGTAGTGTTAGTTCTCTACCTTATCTAGACGCTACTTATTAAGCCTAACTCTAATAACGCTATTAAGCTATTAATTACTAATAAGTACTAGAAGAACTATAAGAAGTTATAGAAGAACGCTAAGAACTAGGTTAAGCGCTATGCCTATTATAGTTAATAAAGAGCTAGAGATTATTAACATAGTTAGTAATAACTAAGAGATAGAGCCTAAGGCTAATCTTTCTATAGAAGTAGTAGTTAGCGTAGGTTTACCTAAGCGCTTAAATATTATAGTATAATCTAAGAACTACTTGTATAGTATCTTATCTATCTTCTTCTACTTATTTACGCTAGTAGCGCTAAGGTACTTATTAAGTATTTTAAAGAGTAGTAGGTATAGTAGATAGTTTTTTATATTATATCTAAGTAGAAGACTATTAAAGCTAAAGTCTTTTACTCTCTTATAGGTTCTAGTAACTAAATCTATTACTTTCTAGGTATTCTACGCTTTACTAAACTAAATAGGTTTTATTTAGCTTAATTAATCTAAGTTTAGAATACTTAGAGGTAGGTATAAACGTAGACTATAAGACTATTCTCTTTTATAATAATAATTTAATTAAAGTAAAAGAGATATTACTATACTATCTAATATACTAAGTTACTATTATCTAAGTTATCTTTGCTACTTACAGGTAGGTTCTTAGAATTCTACTAGTAGAAGTTCTTACTCTAAGAATTCTCTTTCTACTAAATTACTACTATAATACTCTAGTGTTTAGTATAGACTTATAAAGTTAGAGACTACCTACTAAAAGAAAGTAGTATTCTTAAAGTAATATATAGAGTATCTTCTATATACTAAGAACCTATAAGCTATACACTAGATTAATACTTTTACTCTTGTAAATTAAAAAGAGGTTCTAGATATAACTATTTAGCTTCTTAACTTAGATTATTAATAAGCTTCTTCTTAACCTACTTTACTATTAGAACATATTTCTTCTTAAGCTTAGCTTTATCTTCTTTCTCTAAAGTCTTATTATAAGTAGACTTACGCTTACTATTAAGTGTACGCTTACTATAGGCTATAGTTAGAAAAAGAACCTTATTATTATCTATAAGATTTTAAGAACTATTACTATTAGTATTCTTAGAGACAGCTTTCTCTTATAAGAAGTAGCTAGACTATAGTTAGAGAAAGAACTTTATTATTATCTATGTAAAGATCTAAGAAACTATTTATTAGATTAAGAATACTACTATTATAATAGCGTATTATCTTTAAATAATTATTAACTATAATAAAGTTCTTATTCTAGATAAGAGTAAGGTTATTAAGTATAGCTATAAAACCTTAAGAACTATTACTATTAGCGTTCTTAGAGACTACTTTCTTCTTATAAGAAGTAGCTAGGCTATAGTTAGAGAAAGAACTTTATTATTATCTATAAGACTTTAAGAACTATTACTACTAGTATTTTTAAAGATAGCTTTCTTCTTATAAGAGGCAACCTTAGCGTATAAATAAGGCGTTATAGGCGTTAAAGTAGAAGAAGTAGGTATTATTTTCTAACTACGTAGAGTTAATAAGCTCTATTAAGAAAGGTAGCTACTTTATTAACCTAAGGTACCTCTTTATAAGTGTCTAACTACTTCTTTCTATAAGTAACACTTTTAGAAATGCGCTAGATAATAATAGGTAGCTTAATATATTTTAAGATATTAGTAGTAGTAGCACCTATAAAGAGAAAGAAAAAGTTATTAGATTTTAAAAATTTTCTTCTATAAGTAGGTCTAGTTAGATAACTATTACATTTATCTACTTTAGTAACTAACTTACTAAGAACGTCTATAGTGTATTAAGATAGTTACGTCTAGTTATTTTTTCTAAAGAGATTTTAAATATACTAAGCTTATAAGAAAGTAGAGACGTTCTAGAGTAGAAGAAGAAAGTATAGGTTATTTTATTTCTATAAGTATCTACGCTTTATACGTATTCTTATTCTTTTTAGTAAAATTATCTATACTAATAACGCTATTAAGTAGTGTACTTATATAATAGAGTTATATATAGAGTATAACTACTAGAAGAAGAGCTAGCGTTCTTAGAAAAACTTATATAATAGAGTATATAGAGTTAGATAGCCTAAGAAAAGAGGTATAGTTACTATATAGAATAGTAGCGCTATCTTAAGTAATATTAGTGCCTATATAAGAGGTAAGTAGTCTAAAATAGCAAAGAGTAGTTAGGTATCTTTTACTAGGTCTTATATCTACTATCTAATAATATCTCTAGTATTCTTATCTACTATAATAGAGAGTAATAAGATAGAGATAGGCGTATAAGGTTTTAATAGAAGTTAAGATTCTTACGTTTATAGCGAGTAGCTAGGTAGGTATAGAACTAGTAAGGTTTTGTAATTTAGTAAGCTTAAAAAGTATTTTAGTAGGTTTTATAATAAGTAATAGAAGTTAAGATTCTTGCGTTTATAGTAAGTAGCTAGGTAGGTATAGAACTAGTAAGGTTTTGTAATTTAGTAAGCTTAAAGAGTATTTTAGTAGATTCTATAATAAGTAATAGAAGTTAAGATTCTTACGTTTATAGTAAGTAGCTAGGTAGGTATAGAACTAGTAAGGTTTTATAATTTAGTAAGCTTAAAGAGTATTCTAGTAAGTTCTATAATAAGTTATAATAAGACTCTAAGCTAGCCTAATACGCTACCTTATCTTTAATTATATCTTATATACTATTAGAATCTATTTTCTTACGTGCTTAGGTCTTCTTTAAAAAGTATTACTTATACGTTCTATACGCGCGCTACGTAGTTTTCTAGCTTTCTATATAGCTAATAAAGACATCTAACTAGTAGTGTCTTATTATATAGTCTAGGCTAAGAAGATATATATATATATATAGTAGTTTCTTAAGTAGTGCTAATATCTTTAAAATAGTATAAGCAGTATAGCTATAAATATTAATTATTATCTTATTCTTATTAACTAGCTACTATAACGTTCTATAGACTTATAGAGTAGTAATAGTATTTTCTTTTAGAAGTAACTTTAGAATATAAAGTTAATCTTACTCTAGTATTTTCTTAAGAATATCTAGAACGTTAGTGCTATCTATATTAGCTTATATTTTTTTTTAGTATATAAAAGTATAGTATTACTTAAATTTAAGATTAAGGTTTAGCTAGTAGCTAGAGGTAACTAGAGTTATAAAGAGAAAAGCTCTGCGTATAACTAGATAGTTCTAGAACTATTTATTATTAATTAGATAATCTTAGTGTTAGACTCTTAAGGCGTATAAGACGCTATTATATATTATTATCTTTAGTTAACTATAGAGAATATAATAGTTAAAATAAAATCTCTTAAGTGTATAAATTATATATATATATAGCATATGTTACTAAGAACTTAGGTATTAGATTCTAAAATAGACGTAAAGAGAGTAAGTTAAGCTTTTTACTATATAGGTAACGTAATAAGATCTTATATAGTAGTCTAAGAGATACGTAATAGTTATAGTTATACTATTATATTAACTCTTCTACTTTTATTAGTAGTAGATTATAAAGAGATAGCTATTCTTAAGGCTAATCTAATAGAGAGAATTAGAGAGTAGGTTAGAGAGTTCTAAGAGTAGAGTCTAACTTTAGGCTCTAGTGCGTAACCTATAGCTTAACGCAACCTATAGCTTAATATAACCTATAGCTTAACGCAACCTACTACCTAATACTTAAGATTACTAATTAGTAAGATTCTACTAGCTTAGTTTACCTAGGTAATCTAACTAGGTAGCTAGGTCTTTGTTAAGAAACTACTATAGTAGTATATACTATAGTTAGTCTTATATATTAGCTTATATCTTATCTTTAGTGTGTAAGAGTATAGTGCTACTTAGATTTAAGTTTAAGATTCTAGTACTTATTATAAGACTAAAGAGGTTATCTATTTAAGAATATTATATATCTATAGACCTTTAATTAGAAGAAAGCTTCTATATAGTTAGATATTAGCTTTTATTCTTTAGAAGCGTGTTATTTTTCTTAGACTTTAGAAGAGAGAGAGAATTAGACTCTACTTTATATACTCTTTAAAATTCTTATAGATATTCTTATCTCTACACTTTAGCTCTAATAGTATAGAATTAATACACTTAGTGCTATTACTCTTAGCTTTAAAGAGAGAAGTAAGAGAATAGAACTATTATTTTCTTTATTATCTAACGCTGTAATATCTAGTAGGTAGTCTTAGCTAGTATCTTAGAGTTTATATATCTAACTATAGTTATCTTTAAATAGCAAGTATTACATTACACTATTAGAAGATAGAGTTCTTTAGCGTAGAACCTTATAATAGTGTTAGGTAGAATTCTAGTAAAGTTATTAGCAAATTTGCGTAGCTTCTTACTATTTACTATAACTTCTACTATAAGGCTAGAGTAATCTAGGTATACTATTATTATTTAACTTTTATACTAAGCGTTAGAGAAAAGATAAGAGTAAGAAGTAGATATAGAAAGTAAGCGCTTCTATAGAGAGATAAAGCCTTACACTTATACGCTACTAGCTGTTATATACACGTTACCTATAAAAATCTAATTACTATCTTACTACTTAATAAGCTATTCTATATTAGCCTACTTTAGATTCTTAGATAGATATCTAGCGTATTAAGTAGTATTGTATAGATAAGCTATTCTAATAATATAAGTCTAGTTTAATATAAGAGTAATAGTAAGTTTATAATTATTTTTGCGTATAGTAGCTAATAATAACCTATAGAACGTAGAATTATACCTTAATAGTAAAAACCTAGGTATCTTATAGAGCTTAACTTCTAGAAACGCGCTTTCTTTATTAGTATCTAATAATATCTAAACGTTCTTACTATTAATATATTTCTTAATAAATTTCTTATACGTAAAGGTATTTCTACATTAGATATTATAGCTATAAACTAATTTCTCTAAACTCTTAAAGTTAAGAAAAAACTAGTACCTTTTAAGAATTTATCTTCTAGTTCTATAGAGAAGCAATTTATCTATAGATAAATAAGGCTCTAGCTCTTACTATATATTCTAGAAGATCTATAGAGAGAATATAATCTAACTTTATTAAAAGCTCTTAGTGTAGCCTTTATAGTTACTTATAGTCTTATATTCTAGCTCTAGAAGCGTTATTATAGCTATTATAGTTATGTATTACCTAAGAGTCTAGCTCTAGAAGCGTTATTATAGCCTTTATAGTTGCCTAAGGCCTAGTATCTAGTACTACGTAGGCTTATTATACTCTTTAGTAGATAAGAATCTTAACTATAGTTAGCTTATCTCTATTAGCAAGGTACTACTATTTTCTTTCTATTTTTTAACGCACTTAGTTGCTATAGAGAAGACTAGAGAAGATAGATTAAGAATATAGAATCTTTTATAGTAATATCTAAGATAGTTATAGTAATTTTTTCTAGAGCGCTTCTAGCAAACTCTATTAAGATAGCCTTATTTACTACTTTTTATAGTTTATTATTATTAAGTTCTTAAATAAGGTAGAGTTAGGTACTTATAAGCTATATCTATTTACTAAGTAGATATCTTTAATAGTAATAGTAGAGGTGCGTAGTGTTTAGAGAGAGGGAGAGAGAGAGTTAAAAAGAGTTTTAGAGAACGTGCCTAGACTTATAGAAACTTTAGTCTAGCGCGCTAGCTACTAAGGTAAAGATTTATATACTCTTTCTTCTCTTAGACCTTACTTATTCTATTCTACTGCTTATAGGCTTACTATATAGATAAGTAGATTAATTTTCTCTAGTGTAAGAAGATTACTTAACCTTACTACTACTAATTTAGAGATAGATATAGTAGATTTAGTTCTAGTATATCTAGTTAGATAGTTAGAGAGCCTCTAATAGCCTACAGCGCTTTCTCTTTACATCTCTATTTCTTCTCTTAAAGTTTAGACTTATATTATTTTAAAGAATCTTAGAGTTATCTAAGAATACGTAAGACGCTAGCAGCTTCTTTCTAAACTCTTATATTAGTAGAAGTAACCTATACTAAGTTAGTAATCTTAATAATAAGTAGTTTTTTATATTTAGAAAGAAGTTAAGTGTAAAACTCTTTTATAGTATTTTTATAATCTTCTTTTAGAAGCTCTACTTTCTATACTTATAGTATATTCTTTACCTATTAAAGTTTATACTTTATATATAATACCTACACTTCTATTTCTTTGTTAATAAGTTGCGTAATTACTTTTTTAAACTCTATAATTTATTTAATTATATGTATAGTAATAGTCTCTTATAGTAACTTTCTATTAGAATATACTATACTACTAATACGTAGAGATAATCTAGTTACTTAGTTAATTAGAGACGCGTTTATAAATAGTTATACTAGATAGCATAGAAAATAGGTTATTAGAGCTAGTGCTTATTATTATAGATTATAAGAAGAGTTTTAAGTTACTTAACATTAAGATTATAAGTCTAATAATGTTAGTATTAGTACTAGAATGCGTTGTTTTATTCTTTTAGGCCTGTATAGAAATAGAGGTTACCTTAGTAGTAACTACTAAGCTTGCCTTAACTAGCTGCGTAGGCCTAAGAAGGTTTTCTAGAGAATTACTAAGAACGCTGTTATAGTCTTCTACTAGTATTACTAATAGTAAGCGCAGAGATCTCTTCTTTACTTTTTTAAGTTTCTAATAGATAGCTTCTAAGCTATTAATTAAGGCGCGTGTTATTAGTATAGCTATCTCTAGCTTACTAGCGCCTTTTGTCTTCTATATCTTCTAGTAAGAAATTATAGATGCCTATCTCTAAATAGAGTTCTATTCTAGAGTATTCTTAAGCGTAGCTATTACTTATACAGGCTTTTAGAATCTTTCTAGAGAGATAGGCTGTGCGCAATACTTACGCGATAGATAAGATACCTTTACTCTAGACTATTAGCCTTCTATATCTTCTAGTAAAGAATTATCTACGCCTAGCTCTAAGTAGAGTTCTTTTTCTAGGCGTTCTTAAGCGTAGCTATTACTTTTGGGTTAGGGTTTAGGTTTAGGGTTAGGGTTAGGGTTAGGGTTAGGGTTAGGGTTAGGGTTAGGGTTAGGGTTAGGGTTAGGGTTAGGG